>NW_028276677.1:0-71526 GCF_052056855.1 Sturnus vulgaris | reverse complement strand
TCGGAGGGAAGTATCGCACACGAAAATGTGCCAGGACAGAGACGTGTTCTACGTTGTCCCTTCTCGTCATGCAGTTTGTGCCTCTGCTGCTTTTGCTGTAGGTAATCGCTCCTTGAAAGACGAGCGAGAGCGTCCTTCCGGGTGCATTGCACTGAGTCGAGTGCTCGCTCGGGACTTTGCTCTCGGGGCCAAGGCAAGAGGGCGTGCTTGCCCGCAGAACTGAGAACACGCTGTTGGGCAGAGCTGCAACTGACCGCTGGAGTTCAGCTCTCGCCGGACGGCAGAAGGCGAAGAACGAAGCCGCTTGCGAGCGGCGCAGTGCAGCGAAGAGCTCTCCGAATTCGCCGCTAGCTCCACGGTCCTTCTCAGCTGCGAGTAGCAGCGCTCGCAGTACACAGGGCTTCGCAAGGCCCGAAGCCCCGGAGGGAAGTATCGCACACGAAAATGTGCCAGGACAGAGACGTGTTCTACGTTGTCCCTTCTCGTCATGCAGTTTGTGCCTCTGCTGCTTCTGCTGTTAGGAATCGCTCCTTGAAAGGCGAGCGAGAGCGTCCTTCCGGGTGCATTGCACTGAGTCGAGTGCTCGCTCGGGACTTTGCTCTCGGGGCCAAGGCAAGAGGGCGTGCTTGCCCGCAGAACTGAGAACACGCTGTTGGGCAGAGCTGCAACTGACCGCTGGAGTTCAGCTCTCGCCGGACGGCAGAAGGCGAAGAACGAAGCCGCTTGCGAGCGGCGCAGTGCAGCGAAGAGCTCTCCGAATTCGCCGCTAGCTCCACGGTCCTTCTCAGCTGCGAGTAGCAGCGCTCGCAGTACACAGGGCTTCGCAAGGCCCGAAGACCCGGAGGGAAGTATGGCACACGGAAATGTGCCAGGACAGAGACGTGTTCTACGTTGTCCCTTCTCGTCATGCAGTTTGTGCCTCTGCTGCTTCTGCTGTTAGGAATCGCTCCTTGAAAGGCGAGCGAGAGCGTCCTTCCGGGTGCATTGCACTGAGTCGAGTGCTCGCTCGGGACTTTGCTCTCGGGGCCAAGGCAAGAGGGCGTGCTTGCCCGCAGAACTGAGAACACGCTGTTGGGCAGAGCTGCAACTGACCGCTGGAGTTCAGCTCTCGCCGGACGGCAGAAGGCGAAGAACGAAGCCGCTTGCGAGCGGCGCAGTGCAGCGAAGAGCTCTCCGAATTCGCCGCTAGCTCCACGGTCCTTCTCAGCTGCGAGTAGCAGCGCTCGCAGTACACAGGGCTTCGCAAGGCCCGAAGCCCCGAGGGAAGTATCGCACACGAAAATGTGCCAGGACAGAGACGTGTTCTACGTTGTCCCTTCTCGTCATGCAGTTTGTGCCTCTGCTGCTTCTGCTGTTAGGAATCGCTCCTTGAAAGGCGAGCGAGAGCGTCCTTCCGGGTGCATTGCACTGAGTCGAGTGCTCGCTCGGGACTTTGCTCTCGGGGCCAAGGCAAGAGGGCGTGCTTGCCCGCAGAACTGAGAACACGCTGTTGGGCAGAGCTGCAACTGACCGCTGGAGTTCAGCTCTCGCCGGACGGCAGAAGGCGAAGAACGAAGCCGCTTGCGAGCGGCGCAGTGCAGCGAAGAGCTCTCCGAATTCGCCGCTAGCTCCACGGTCCTTCTCAGCTGCGAGTAGCAGCGCTCGCAGTACACAGGGCTTCGCAAGGCCCGAAGACCCGGAGGGAAGTATGGCACACGGAAATGTGCCAGGACAGAGACGTGTTCTACGTTGTCCCTTCTCGTCATGCAGTTTGTGCCTCTGCTGCTTCTGCTGTTAGGAATCGCTCCTTGAAAGACGAGCGAGAGCGTCCTTCCGGGTGCATTGCACTGAGTCGAGTGCTCGCTCGGGGCTTTGCTCTCGGGGCCAAGGCAAGAGGGCGTGCTTGCCCGCAGAACTGAGAACACGCTGTTGGGCAGAGCTGCAACTGACCGCTGGAGTTCAGCTCTCGCCGGACGGCAGAAGGCGAAGAACGAAGCCGCTTGCGAGCGGCGCAGTGCAGCGAAGAGCTCTCCGAATTCGCCGCTAGCTCCACGGTCCTTCTCAGCTGCGAGTAGCAGCGCTCGCAGTACACAGAGCTTCGCAAGGCCCGAAGACCCGGAGGGAAGTATCGCACACGAAAATGTGCCAGGACAGAGACGTGTTCTACGTGTCCCTTCTCGTCATGCAGTTTGTGCCTCTGCTGCTTTTGCTGTAGGTAATCGCTCCTTGAAAGGCGAGCTAAGAGCGGTCCTTCCGGGTGCATTGCACTGAGTCGAGTGCTCGCTCGGGACTTTGCTCTCGGGGCCAAGGCAAGAGGGCGTGCTTGCCCGCAGAACTGAGAACACGCTGTTGGGCAGAGCTGCAACTGACCGCTGGAGTTCAGCTCTCGCCGGACGGCAGAAGGCGAAGAACGAAGCCGCTTGCGAGCGGCGCAGTGCAGCGAAGAGCTCTCCGAATTCGCCGCTAGCTCCACGGTCCTTCTCAGCTGCGAGTAGCAGCGCTCGCAGTACACAGGGCTTCGCAAGGCCCGAAGACCCGGAGGGAAGTATGGCACACGGAAATGTGCCAGGACAGAGACGTGTTCTACGTTGTCCCTTCTCGTCATGCAGTTTGTGCCTCTGCTGCTTCTGCTGTTAGGAATCGCTCCTTGAAAGACGAGCGAGAGCGTCCTTCCGGGTGCATTGCACTGAGTCGAGTGCTCGCTCGGGGCTTTGCTCTCGGGGCCAAGGCAAGAGGGCGTGCTTGCCCGCAGAACTGAGAACACGCTGTTGGGCAGAGCTGCAACTGACCGCTGGAGTTCAGCTCTCGCCGGACGGCAAGAAGGCGAAGAACGAAGCCGCTTGCGAGCGGGCGCAGTGCAGCGAAGAGAGCTCTCCGAATTCGCCGCTAGCTCCACGGTCCTTCTCAGCTGCGAGTAGCAGCGCTCGCAGTACACAGAGCTTCGCAAGGCCCGAAGACCGGAGGGAAGTATCGCACACGAAAATGTGCCAGGACAGAGACGTGTTCTACGTTGTCCCTTCTCGTCATGCAGTTTGTGCCTCTGCTGCTTTTGCTGTAGGTAATCGCTCCTTGAAAGGCGAGCGAGAGCGTCCTTCCGGGTGCATTGCACTGAGTCGAGTGCTCGCTCGGGACTTTGCTCTCGGGGCCAAGGCAAGAGGGCGTGCTTGCCCGCAGAACTGAGAACACGCTGTTGGGCAGAGCTGCAACTGACCGCTGGAGTTCAGCTCTCGCCGGACGGCAGAAGGCGAAGAACGAAGCCGCTTGCGAGCGGCGCAGTGCAGCGAAGAGCTCTCCGAATTCGCCGCTAGCTCCACGGTCCTTCTCAGCTGCGAGTAGCAGCGCTCGCAGTACACAGAGCTTCGCAAGGCCCGAAGACCCGGAGGGAAGTATGGCACACGGAAATGTGCCAGGACAGAGACGTGTTCTACGTTGTCCCTTCTCGTCATGCAGTTTGTGCCTCTGCTGCTTCTGCTGTTAGGAATCGCTCCTTGAAAGGCGAGCGACAGCGTCCTTCCGGGTGCATTGCACTGAGTCGAGTGCTCGCTCGGGACTTTGCTCTCGGGGCCAAGGCAAGAGGGCGTGCTTGCCCGCAGAACTGAGAACACGCTGTTGGGCAGAGCTGCAACTGACCGCTGGAGTTCAGCTCTCGCCGGACGGCAGAAGCGAAGAACGAAGCCGCTTGCGAGCGGCGCAGTGCAGCGAAGAGCTCTCCGAATTCGCCGCTAGCTCCACGGTCCTTCTCAGCTGCGAGTAGCAGCGCTCGCAGTACACAGGGCTTCGCAAGGCCCGAAGCCCCGGAGGGAAGTATCGCACACGAAAATGTGCCAGGACAGAGACGTGTTCTACGTTGTCCCTTCTCGTCATGCAGTTTGTGCCTCTGCTGCTTCTGCTGTTAGGAATCGCTCCTTGAAAGACGAGCGAGAGCGTCCTTCCGGGTGCATTGCACTGAGTCGAGTGCTCGCTCGGGACTTTGCTCTCGGGGCCAAGGCAAGAGGGCGTGCTTGCCCGCAGAACTGAGAACACGCTGTTGGGCAGAGCTGCAACTGACCGCTGGAGTTCAGCTCTCGCCGGACGGCAAAAGGCGAAAACGAAGCCGGCTTGCGAGCGGCGCAGTGCAGCGAAGAACTCTCCGAATTCGCCGCTAGCTCCACGGTCCTTCTCAGCTGCGAGTAGCAGCGCTCGCAGTACACAGAGCTTCGCAAGGCCCGAAGACCCGGAGGGAAGTATCGCACACGAAAATGCGCCAGGACAGAGACGTGTTCTACGTTGTCCCTTCTCGTCATGCAGTTTGTGCCTCTGCTGCTTCTGCTGTTAGGAATCGCTCCTTGAAAGACGAGCGAGAGCGTCCTTCCGGGTGCATTGCACTGAGTCGAGTGCTCGCTCGGGACTTTGCACTCGGGGCCAAGGCAAGAGGGCGTGCTTGCCCGCAGAACTGAGAACACGCTGTTGGGCAGAGCTGCAACTGACCGCTGGAGTTCAGCTCTCGCCGGACGGCAGAAGGCGAAGAACGAAGCCGCTTGCGAGCGGCGCAGTGCAGCGAAGAGCTCTCCGAATTCGCCGCTAGCTCCACGGTCCTTCTCAGCTGCGAGTAGCAGCGCTCGCAGTACACAGAGCTTCGCAAGGCCCGAAGACCCGGAGGGAAGTATCGCACACGAAAATGTGCCAGGACAGAGACGTGTTCTACGTTGTCCCTTCTCGTCATGCAGTTTGTGCCTCTGCTTGCTTTTGCTGTAGGTAATCGCTCCTTGAAAGACGAGCGAGAGCGTCCTTCCGGGTGCATTGCACTGAGTCGAGTGCTCGCTCGGGACTTTGCTCTCGGGGCCAAGGCAAGAGGGCGTGCTTGCCCGCAGAACTGAGAACACGCTGTTGGGCAGAGCTGCAACTGACCGCTGGAGTTCAGCTCTCGCCGGACGGCAGAAGGCGAAGAACGAAGCCGCTTGCGAGCGGCGCAGTGCAGCGAAGAGCTCTCCGAATTCGCCGCTAGCTCCACGGTCCTTCTCAGCTGCGAGTAGCAGCGCTCGCAGTACACAGGGCTTCGCAAGGCCCGAAGACCCGGAGGGAAGTATCGCACACGAAATGTGCCAGGACAGAGACGTGTTCTACGTTGTCCCTTCTCGTCATGCAGTTTGTGCCTCTGCTGCTTCTGCTGTTAGGAATCGCTCCTTGAAAGACGAGCGAGAGCGTCCTTCCGGGTGCATTGCACTGAGTCGAGTGCTCGCTCGGGACTTTGCTCTCGGGCCAAGGCAAGAGGGCGTGCTTGCCCGCAGAACTGAGAACACGCTGTTGGGCAGAGCTGCAACTGACCGCTGGAGTTCAGCTCTCGCCGGACGGCAGAAGGCGAAGAACGAAGCCGCTTGCGAGCGGCGCAGTGCAGCGAAGAGCTCTCCGAATTCGCCGCTAGCCCACGGTCCTTCTCAGCTGCGAGTAGCAGCGCTCGCAGTACACAGGGCTTCGCAAGGCCCGAAGCCCCGGAGGGAAGTATCGCACACGAAAATGTGCCAGGACAGAGACGTGTTCTACGTTGTCCCTTCTCGTCATGCAGTTTGTGCCTCTGCTGCTTCTGCTGTTAGGAATCGCTCCTTGAAAGGCGAGCGAGAGCGTCCTTCCGGGTGCATTGCACTGAGTCGAGTGCTCGCTCGGGGCTTTGCTCTGGGGCCAAGGCAAGAGGGCGTGCTTGCCCGCAGAACTGAGAACACGCTGTTGGGCAGAGCTGCAACTGACCGCTGGAGTTCAGCTCTCGCCGGACGGCAGAAGGCGAAGAACGAAGCCGCTTGCGAGCGGCGCAGTGCAGCGAAGAGCTCTCCGAATTCGCCGCTAGCTCCACGGTCCTTCTCAGCTGCGAGTAGCAGCGCTCGCAGTACACAGGGCTTCGCAAGGCCCGAAGACCCGGAGGAAGTATGGCACACGGAAATGTGCCAGGACAGAGACGTGTTCTACGTTGTCCCTTCTCGTCATGCAGTTTGTGCCTCTGCTGCTTCTGCTGTTAGGAATCGCTCCTTGAAAGACGAGCGAGAGCGTCCTTCCGGTGCATTGCACTGAGTCGAGTGCTCGCTCGGGACTTTGCTCTCGGGGCCAAGGCAAGAGGGCGTGCTTGCCCGCAGAACTGAGAACACGCTGTTGGGCAGAGCTGCAACTGACCGCTGGAGTTCAGCTCTCGCCGGACGGCAGAAGGCGAAGAACGAAGCCGCTTGCGAGCGGCGCAGTGCAGCGAAGAGCTCTCCGAATTCGCCGCTAGCTCCACGGTCCTTCTCAGCTGCGAGTAGCAGCGCTCGCAGTACACAGGGCTTCGCAAGGCCCGAAGCCCCGGAGGGAAGTATCGCACACGAAAATGTGCCAGGACAGAGACGTGTTCTACGTTGTCCCTTCTCGTCATGCAGTTTGTGCCTCTGCTGCTTCTGCTGTTAGGAATCGCTCCTTGAAAGGCGAGCGAGAGCGTCCTTCCGGGTGCATTGCACTGAGTCGAGTGCTCGCTCGGGACTTTGCTCTCGGGGCCAAGGCAAGAGGGCGTGCTTGCCCGCAGAACTGAGAACACGCTGTTGGGCAGAGCTGCAACTGACCGCTGGAGTTCAGCTCTCGCCGGACGGCAGAAGGCGAAGAACGAAGCCGCTTGCGAGCGGCGCAGTGCAGCGAAGACCTCTCCGAATTCGCCGCTAGCTCCACGGTCCTTCTCAGCTGCGAGTAGCAGCGCTCGCAGTACACAGGGCTTCGCAAGGCCGAAGACCCGGAGGAAGTATGGCACACGGAAATGTGCCAGGACAGAGACGTGTTCTACGTTGTCCCTTCTCGTCATGCAGTTTGTGCCTCTGCTGCTTCTGCTGTTAGGAATCGCTCCTTGAAAGACGAGCGAGAGCGTCCTTCCGGGTGCATTGCACTGAGTCGAGTGCTCGCTCGGGGCTTTGCTCTCGGGGCCAAGGCAAGAGGGCGTGCTTGCCCGCAGAACTGAGAACACGCTGTTGGGCAGAGCTGCAACTGACCGCTGGAGTTCAGCTCTCGCCGGACGGCAGAAGGCGAAGAACGAAGCCGCTTGCGAGCGGCGCAGTGCAGCGAAGAGCTCTCCGAATTCGCCGCTAGCTCCACGGTCCTTCTCAGCTGCGAGTAGCAGCGCTCGCAGTACACAGAGCTTCGCAAGGCCCGAAGACCCGGAGGGAAGTATCGCACACGAAAATGTGCCAGGACAGAGACGTGTTCTACGTTGTCCCTTCTCGTCATGCAGTTTGTGCCTCTGCTGCTTTTGCTGTAGGTAATCGCTCCTTGAAAGGCGAGCGAGAGCGTCCTTCCGGGTGCATTGCACTGAGTCGAGTGCTCGCTCGGGACTTTGCTCTCGGGGCCAAGGCAAGAGGGCGTGCTTGCCCGCAGAACTGAGAACACGCTGTTGGGCAGAGCTGCAACTGACCGCTGGAGTTCAGCTCTCGCCGGACGGCAGAAGGCGAAGAACGAAGCCGCTTGCGAGCGGCGCAGTGCAGCGAAGACCTCTCCGAATTCGCCGCTAGCTCCACGGTCCTTCTCAGCTGCGAGTAGCAGCGCTCGCAGTACACAGGGCTTCGCAAGGCCCGAAGACCCGGAGGGAAGTATCGCACACGAAAATGCGCCAGGACAGAGACGTGTTCTACGTTGTCCCTTCTCGTCATGCAGTTTGTGCCTCTGCTGCTTCTGCTGTTAGGAATCGCTCCTTGAAAGACGAGCGAGAGCGTCCTTCCGGGTGCATTGCACTGAGTCGAGTGCTCGCTCGGGACTTTGCACTCGGGGCCAAGGCAAGAGGGCGTGCTTGCCCGCAGAACTGAGAAACACGCTGTTGGGCAGAGCTGCAACTGACCGCTGGAGTTCAGCTCTCGCCGGACGGCAGAAGGCGAAGAACGAAGCCGCTTGCGAGCGGCGCAGTGCAGCGAAGAGCTCTCCGAATTCGCCGCTAGCTCCACGGTCCTTCTCAGCTGCGAGTAGCAGCGCTCGCAGTACACAGAGCTTCGCAAGGCCCGAAGACCCCGGAGGGAAGTATCGCACACGAAAATGTGCCAGGACAGAGACGTGTTCTACGTTGTCCCTTCTCGTCATGCAGTTTGTGCCTCTGCTGCTTTTGCTGTAGGTAATCGCTCCTTGAAAGACGAGCGAGAGCGTCCTTCCGGGTGCATTGCACTGAGTCGAGTGCTCGCTCGGGGACTTTGCTCTCGGGCCAAGGCAAGAGGGCGTGCTTGCCCGCAGAACTGAGAACACGCTGTTGGGCAGAGCTGCAACTGACCGCTGGAGTTCAGCTCTCGCCGGACGGCAGAAGGCGAAGAACGAAGCCGCTTGCGAGCGGCGCAGTGCAGCGAAGAGCTCTCCGAATTCGCCGCTAGCTCCACGGTCCTTCTCAGCTGCGAGTAGCAGCGCTCGCAGTACACAGGGCTTCGCAAGGGCCCGAAGCCCCGGAGGGAAGTATCGCACACCGAAAATGTGCCAGGACAGAGACGTGTTCTACGTTGTCCCTTCTCGTCATGCAGTTTGTGCCTCTGCTGCTTCTGCTGTTAGGAATCGCTCCTTGAAAGGCGAGCGAGAGCGTCCTCCGGGTGCATTGCACTGAGTCGAGTGCTCGCTCGGGACTTTGCTCTCGGGGCCAAGGCAAGAGGGCGTGCTTGCCCGCAGAACTGAGAACACGCTGTTGGGCAGAGCTGCAACTGACCGCTGGAGTTCAGCTCTCGCCGGACGGCAGAAGGCGAAGAACGAAGCCGCTTGCGAGCGGCGCAGTGCAGCGAAGAGCTCTCCGAATTCGCCGCTAGCTCCACGGTCCTTCTCAGCTGCGAGTAGCAGCGCTACGCAGTACACAGGGCTTCGCAAGGCCCGAAGCCCCGGAGGGAAGTATCGCACACGAAATTGTGCCAGGACAGAGACGTGTTCTACGTTGTCCCTTCTCGTCATCAGTTTGTGCCTCTGCTGCTTCTGCTGTTAGGAATCGCTCCTTGAAAGGCGAGCGAGAGCGTCCTTCCGGGTGCATTGCACTGAGTCGAGTGCTCGCTCGGGACTTTGCTCTCGGGGCCAAGGCAAGAGGGCGTGCTTGCCCGCAGAACTGAGAACACGCTGTTGGGCAGAGCTGCAACTGACCGCTGGAGTTCAGCTCTCGCCGGACGGCAGAAGGCGAAGAACGAAGCCGCTTGCGAGCGGCGCAGTGCAGCGAAGAGCTCTCCGAATTCGCCGCTAGCTCCACGGTCCTTCTCAGCTGCGAGTAGCAGCGCTCGCAGTACACAGGGCTTCGCAAGGCCCGAAGCCCCGGAGGGAAGTATCGCACACGAAAATGTGCCAGGACAGAGACGTGTTCTACGTTGTCCCTTCTCGTCATGCAGTTTGTGCCTCTGCTGCTTCTGCTGTTAGGAATCGCTCCTTGAAAGGCGAGCGAGAGCGTCCTTCCGGGTGCATTGCACTGAGTCGAGTGCTCGCTCGGGACTTTGCTCTCGGGGCCAAGGCAAGAGGGCGTGCTTGCCCGCAGAACTGAGAACACGCTGTTGGGCAGAGCTGCAACTGACCGCTGGAGTTCAGCTCTCGCCGGACGGCAGAAGGCGAAGAACGAAGCCGCTTGCGAGCGGCGCAGTGCAGCGAAGAGCTCTCCGAATTCGCCGCTAGCTCCACGGTCCTTCTCAGCTGCGAGTAGCAGCGCTCGCAGTACACAGGGCTTCGCAAGGCCCGAAGACCCGGAGGGAAGTATGGCACACGGAAATGTGCCAGGACAGAGACGTGTTCTACGTTGTCCCTTCTCGTCATGCAGTTTGTGCCTCTGCTGCTTCTGCTGTTAGGAATCGCTCCTTGAAAGGCGAGCGAGAGCGTCCTTCCGGGTGCATTGCACTGAGTCGAGTGCTCGCTCGGGACTTTGCTCTCGGGGCCAAGGCAAGAGGGCGTGCTTGCCCGCAGAACTGAGAACACGCTGTTGGGCAGAGCTGCAACTGACCGCTGGAGTTCAGCTCTCGCCGGACGGCAGAAGGCGAAGAACGAAGCCGCTTGCGAGCGGCGCAGTGCAGCGAAGAGCTCTCCGAATTCGCCGCTAGCTCCACGGTCCTTCTCAGCTGCGAGTAGCAGCGCTCGCAGTACACAGGGCTTCGCAAGGCCCGAAGACCCGGAGGGAAGTATCGCACACGAAAATGCGCCAGGACAGAGACGTGTTCTACGTTGTCCCTTCTCGTCATGCAGTTTGTGCCTCTGCTGCTTCTGCTGTTAGGAATCGCTCCTTGAAAGGCGAGCGAGAGCGTCCTTCCGGGTGCATTGCACTGAGTCGAGTGCTCGCTCGGGACTTTGCTCTCGGGGCCAAGGCAAGAGGGCGTGCTTGCCCGCAGAACTGAGAACACGCTGTTGGGCAGAGCTGCAACTGACCGCTGGAGTTCAGCTCTCGCCGGACGGCAGAAGGCGAAGAACGAAGCCGCTTGCGAGCGGCGCAGTGCAGCGAAGAGCTCTCCGAATTCGCCGCTAGCTCCACGGTCCTTCTCAGCTGCGAGTAGCAGCGCTCGCAGTACACAGAGCTTCGCAAGGCCCGAAGACCCGGAGGGAAGTATGGCACACGGAAATGTGCCAGGACAGAGACGTGTTCTACGTTGTCCCTTCTCGTCATGCAGTTTGTGCCTCTGCTGCTTCTGCTGTTAGGAATCGCTCCTTGAAAGACGAGCGAGAGCGTCCTTCCGGGTGCATTGCACTGAGTCGAGTGCTCGCTCGGGGCTTTGCTCTCGGGGCCAAGGCAAGAGGGCGTGCTTGCCCGCAGAACTGAGAACACGCTGTTGGGCAGAGCTGCAACTGACCGCTGGAGTTCAGCTCTCGCCGGACGGCAGAAGGCGAAGAACGAAGCCGCTTGCGAGCGGCGCAGTGCAGCGAAGAGCTCTCCGAATTCGCCGCTAGCTCCACGGTCCTTCTCAGCTGCGAGTAGCAGCGCTCGCAGTACACAGAGCTTCGCAAGGCCCGAAGACCCGGAGGGAAGTATCGCACACGAAAATGTGCCAGGACAGAGACGTGTTCTACGTTGTCCCTTCTCGTCATGCAGTTTGTGCCTCTGCTGCTTCTGCTGTTAGGAATCGCTCCTTGAAAGACGAGCGAGAGCGTCCTTCCGGGTGCATTGCACTGAGTCGAGTGCTCGCTCGGGACTTTGCTCTCGGGGCCAAGGCAAGAGGGCGTGCTTGCCCGCAGAACTGAGAACACGCTGTTGGGCAGAGCTGCAACTGACCGCTGGAGTTCAGCTCTCGCCGGACGGCAGAAGGCGAAGAACGAAGCCGCTTGCGAGCGGCGCAGTGCAGCGATGAGCTCTCCGAATTCGCCGCTAGCTCCACGGTCCTTCTCAGCTGCGAGTAGCAGCGCTCGCAGTACACAGAGCTTCGCAAGGCCCGAAGACCCGGAGGGAAGTATGGCACACGGAAATGTGCCAGGACAGAGACGTGTTCTACGTTGTCCCTTCTCGTCATGCAGTTTGTGCCTCTGCTGCTTCTGCTGTTAGGAATCGCTCCTTGAAAGACGAGCGAGAGCGTCCTTCCGGGTGCATTGCACTGAGTCGAGTGCTCGCTCGGGACTTTGCTCTCGGGGCCAAGGCAAGAGGGCGTGCTTGCCCGCAGAACTGAGAACACGCTGTTGGGCAGAGCTGCAACTGACCGCTGGAGTTCAGCTCTCGCCGGACGGCAGAAGGCGAAGAACGAAGCCGCTTGCGAGCGGCGCAGTGCAGCGAAGAGCTCTCCGAATTCGCCGCTAGCTCCACGGTCCTTCTCAGCTGCGAGTAGCAGCGCTCGCAGTACACAGGGCTTCGCAAGGCCCGAAGACCCGGAGGGAAGTATCGCACACGAAAATGTGCCAGGACAGAGACGTGTTCTACGTTGTCCCTTCTCGTCATGCAGTTTGTGCCTCTGCTGCTTCTGCTGTTAGGAATCGCTCCTTGAAAGGCGAGCGAGAGCGTCCTTCCGGGTGCATTGCACTGAGTCGAGTGCTCGCTCGGGACTTTGCTCTCGGGGCCAAGGCAAGAGGGCGTGCTTGCCCGCAGAACTGAGAACACGCTGTTGGGCAGAGCTGCAACTGACCGCTGGAGTTCAGCTCTCGCCGGACGGCAGAAGGCGAAGAACGAAGCCGCTTGCGAGCGGCGCAGTGCAGCGAAGAGCTCTCCGAATTCGCCGCTAGCTCCACGGTCCTTCTCAGCTGCGAGTAGCAGCGCTCGCAGTACACAGGGCTTCGCAAGGCCCGAAGACCCGGAGGGAAGTATGGCACACGGAAATGTGCCAGGACAGAGACGTGTTCTACGTTGTCCCTTCTCGTCATGCAGTTTGTGCCTCTGCTGCTTCTGCTGTTAGGAATCGCTCCTTGAAAGGCGAGCGAGAGCGTCCTTCCGGGTGCATTGCACTGAGTCGAGTGCTCGCTCGGGACTTTGCTCTCGGGGCCAAGGCAAGAGGGCGTGCTTGCCCGCAGAACTGAGAACACGCTGTTGGGCAGAGCTGCAACTGACCGCTGGAGTTCAGCTCTCGCCGGACGGCAGAAGGCGAAGAACGAAGCCGCTTGCGAGCGGCGCAGTGCAGCGAAGAGCTCTCCGAATTCGCCGCTAGCTCCACGGTCCTTCTCAGCTGCGAGTAGCAGCGCTCGCAGTACACAGGGCTTCGCAAGGCCCGAAGACCCGGAGGGAAGTATCGCACACGAAAATGTGCCAGGACAGAGACGTGTTCTACGTTGTCCCTTCTCGTCATGCAGTTTGTGCCTCTGCTGCTTCTGCTGTTAGGAATCGCTCCTTGAAAGGCGAGCGAGAGCGTCCTTCCGGGTGCATTGCACTGAGTCGAGTGCTCGCTCGGGACTTTGCTCTCGGGGCCAAGGCAAGAGGGCGTGCTTGCCCGCAGAACTGAGAACACGCTGTTGGGCAGAGCTGCAACTGACCGCTGGAGTTCAGCTCTCGCCGGACGGCAGAAGGCGAAGAACGAAGCCGCTTGCGAGCGGCGCAGTGCAGCGATGAGCTCTCCGAATTCGCCGCTAGCTCCACGGTCCTTCTCAGCTGCGAGTAGCAGCGCTCGCAGTACACAGAGCTTCGCAAGGCCCGAAGACCCGGAGGGAAGTATGGCACACGGAAATGTGCCAGGACAGAGACGTGTTCTACGTTGTCCCTTCTCGTCATGCAGTTTGTGCCTCTGCTGCTTCTGCTGTTAGGAATCGCTCCTTGAAAGACGAGCGAGAGCGTCCTTCCGGGTGCATTGCACTGAGTCGAGTGCTCGCTCGGGGCTTTGCTCTCGGGGCCAAGGCAAGAGGGCGTGCTTGCCCGCAGAACTGAGAACACGCTGTTGGGCAGAGCTGCAACTGACCGCTGGAGTTCAGCTCTCGCCGGACGGCAGAAGGCGAAGAACGAAGCCGCTTGCGAGCGGCGCAGTGCAGCGAAGAGCTCTCCGAATTCGCCGCTAGCTCCACGGTCCTTCTCAGCTGCGAGTAGCAGCGCTCGCAGTACACAGAGCTTCGCAAGGCCCGAAGACCCGGAGGGAAGTATGGCACACGGAAATGTGCCAGGACAGAGACGTGTTCTACGTTGTCCCTTCTCGTCATGCAGTTTGTGCCTCTGCTGCTTCTGCTGTTAGGAATCGCTCCTTGAAAGACGAGCGAGAGCGTCCTTCCGGGTGCATTGCACTGAGTCGAGTGCTCGCTCGGGACTTTGCTCTCGGGGCCAAGGCAAGAGGGCGTGCTTGCCCGCAGAACTGAGAACACGCTGTTGGGCAGAGCTGCAACTGACCGCTGGAGTTCAGCTCTCGCCGGACGGCAGAAGGCGAAGAACGAAGCCGCTTGCGAGCGGCGCAGTGCAGCGAAGAGCTCTCCGAATTCGCCGCTAGCTCCACGGTCCTTCTCAGCTGCGAGTAGCAGCGCTCGCAGTACACAGAGCTTCGCAAGGCCCGAAGACCCGGAGGGAAGTATGGCACACGGAAATGTGCCAGGACAGAGACGTGTTCTACGTTGTCCCTTCTCGTCATGCAGTTTGTGCCTCTGCTGCTTCTGCTGTTAGGAATCGCTCCTTGAAAGGCGAGCGACAGCGTCCTTCCGGGTGCATTGCACTGAGTCGAGTGCTCGCTCGGGGCTTTGCTCTCGGGGCCAAGGCAAGAGGGCGTGCTTGCCCGCAGAACTGAGAACACGCTGTTGGGCAGAGCTGCAACTGACCGCTGGAGTTCAGCTCTCGCCGGACGGCAGAAGGCGAAGAACGAAGCCGCTTGCGAGCGGCGCAGTGCAGCGAAGAGCTCTCCGAATTCGCCGCTAGCTCCACGGTCCTTCTCAGCTGCGAGTAGCAGCGCTCGCAGTACACAGGGCTTCGCAAGGCCCGAAGCCCCGGAGGGAAGTATCGCACACGAAAATGTGCCAGGACAGAGACGTGTTCTACGTTGTCCCTTCTCGTCATGCAGTTTGTGCCTCTGCTGCTTCTGCTGTTAGGAATCGCTCCTTGAAAGGCGAGCGAGAGCGTCCTTCCGGGTGCATTGCACTGAGTCGAGTGCTCGCTCGGGACTTTGCTCTCGGGGCCAAGGCAAGAGGGCGTGCTTGCCCGCAGAACTGAGAACACGCTGTTGGGCAGAGCTGCAACTGACCGCTGGAGTTCAGCTCTCGCCGGACGGCAAAAGGCGAAAACGAAGCCGCTTGCGAGCGGCGCAGTGCAGCGAAGAACTCTCCGAATTCGCCGCTAGCTCCACGGTCCTTCTCAGCTGCGAGTAGCAGCGCTCGCAGTACACAGAGCTTCGCAAGGCCCGAAGACCCGGAGGGAAGTATCGCACACGAAAATGCGCCAGGACAGAGACGTGTTCTACGTTGTCCCTTCTCGTCATGCAGTTTGTGCCTCTGCTGCTTCTGCTGTTAGGAATCGCTCCTTGAAAGACGAGCGAGAGCGTCCTTCCGGGTGCATTGCACTGAGTCGAGTGCTCGCTCGGGACTTTGCACTCGGGGCCAAGGCAAGAGGGCGTGCTTGCCCGCAGAACTGAGAACACGCTGTTGGGCAGAGCTGCAACTGACCGCTGGAGTTCAGCTCTCGCCGGACGGCAGAAGGCGAAGAACGAAGCCGCTTGCGAGCGGCGCAGTGCAGCGAAGAGCTCTCCGAATTCGCCGCTAGCTCCACGGTCCTTCTCAGCTGCGAGTAGCAGCGCTCGCAGTACACAGAGCTTCGCAAGGCCCGAAGACCCGGAGGGAAGTATCGCACACGAAAATGTGCCAGGACAGAGACGTGTTCTACGTTGTCCCTTCTCGTCATGCAGTTTGTGCCTCTGCTGCTTTTGCTGTAGGTAATCGCTCCTTGAAAGACGAGCGAGAGCGTCCTTCCGGGTGCATTGCACTGAGTCGAGTGCTCGCTCGGGACTTTGCTCTCGGGGCCAAGGCAAGAGGGCGTGCTTGCCCGCAGAACTGAGAACACGCTGTTGGGCAGAGCTGCAACTGACCGCTGGAGTTCAGCTCTCGCCGGACGGCAGAAGGCGAAGAACGAAGCCGCTTGCGAGCGGCGCAGTGCAGCGAAGAGCTCTCCGAATTCGCCGCTAGCTCCACGGTCCTTCTCAGCTGCGAGTAGCAGCGCTCGCAGTACACAGGGCTTCGCAAGGCCCGAAGCCCCGGAGGGAAGTATCGCACACGAAAATGTGCCAGGACAGAGACGTGTTCTACGTTGTCCCTTCTCGTCATGCAGTTTGTGCCTCTGCTGCTTCTGCTGTTAGGAATCGCTCCTTGAAAGGCGAGCGAGAGCGTCCTTCCGGGTGCATTGCACTGAGTCGAGTGCTCGCTCGGGACTTTGCTCTCGGGGCCAAGGCAAGAGGGCGTGCTTGCCCGCAGAACTGAGAACACGCTGTTGGGCAGAGCTGCAACTGACCGCTGGAGTTCAGCTCTCGCCGGACGGCAGAAGGCGAAGAACGAAGCCGCTTGCGAGCGGCGCAGTGCAGCGAAGAGCTCTCCGAATTCGCCGCTAGCTCCACGGTCCTTCTCAGCTGCGAGTAGCAGCGCTCGCAGTACACAGGGCTTCGCAAGGCCCGAAGCCCCGGAGGGAAGTATCGCACACGAAAATGTGCCAGGACAGAGACGTGTTCTACGTTGTCCCTTCTCGTCATGCAGTTTGTGCCTCTGCTGCTTCTGCTGTTAGGAATCGCTCCTTGAAAGGCGAGCGAGAGCGTCCTTCCGGGTGCATTGCACTGAGTCGAGTGCTCGCTCGGGACTTTGCTCTCGGGGCCAAGGCAAGAGGGCGTGCTTGCCCGCAGAACTGAGAACACGCTGTTGGGCAGAGCTGCAACTGACCGCTGGAGTTCAGCTCTCGCCGGACGGCAGAAGGCGAAGAACGAAGCCGCTTGCGAGCGGCGCAGTGCAGCGAAGAGCTCTCCGAATTCGCCGCTAGCTCCACGGTCCTTCTCAGCTGCGAGTAGCAGCGCTCGCAGTACACAGGGCTTCGCAAGGCCCGAAGACCCGGAGGGAAGTATGGCACACGGAAATGTGCCAGGACAGAGACGTGTTCTACGTTGTCCCTTCTCGTCATGCAGTTTGTGCCTCTGCTGCTTCTGCTGTTAGGAATCGCTCCTTGAAAGACGAGCGAGAGCGTCCTTCCGGGTGCATTGCACTGAGTCGAGTGCTCGCTCGGGGCTTTGCTCTCGGGGCCAAGGCAAGAGGGCGTGCTTGCCCGCAGAACTGAGAACACGCTGTTGGGCAGAGCTGCAACTGACCGCTGGAGTTCAGCTCTCGCCGGACGGCAGAAGGCGAAGAACGAAGCCGCTTGCGAGCGGCGCAGTGCAGCGAAGAGCTCTCCGAATTCGCCGCTAGCTCCACGGTCCTTCTCAGCTGCGAGTAGCAGCGCTCGCAGTACACAGAGCTTCGCAAGGCCCGAAGACCCGGAGGGAAGTATCGCACACGAAAATGTGCCAGGACAGAGACGTGTTCTACGTTGTCCCTTCTCGTCATGCAGTTTGTGCCTCTGCTGCTTTTGCTGTAGGTAATCGCTCCTTGAAAGGCGAGCGAGAGCGTCCTTCCGGGTGCATTGCACTGAGTCGAGTGCTCGCTCGGGACTTTGCTCTCGGGGCCAAGGCAAGAGGGCGTGCTTGCCCGCAGAACTGAGAACACGCTGTTGGGCAGAGCTGCAACTGACCGCTGGAGTTCAGCTCTCGCCGGACGGCAGAAGGCGAAGAACGAAGCCGCTTGCGAGCGGCGCAGTGCAGCGAAGAGCTCTCCGAATTCGCCGCTAGCTCCACGGTCCTTCTCAGCTGCGAGTAGCAGCGCTCGCAGTACACAGGGCTTCGCAAGGCCCGAAGACCCGGAGGGAAGTATGGCACACGGAAATGTGCCAGGACAGAGACGTGTTCTACGTTGTCCCTTCTCGTCATGCAGTTTGTGCCTCTGCTGCTTCTGCTGTTAGGAATCGCTCCTTGAAAGACGAGCGAGAGCGTCCTTCCGGGTGCATTGCACTGAGTCGAGTGCTCGCTCGGGGCTTTGCTCTCGGGGCCAAGGCAAGAGGGCGTGCTTGCCCGCAGAACTGAGAACACGCTGTTGGGCAGAGCTGCAACTGACCGCTGGAGTTCAGCTCTCGCCGGACGGCAGAAGGCGAAGAACGAAGCCGCTTGCGAGCGGCGCAGTGCAGCGAAGAGCTCTCCGAATTCGCCGCTAGCTCCACGGTCCTTCTCAGCTGCGAGTAGCAGCGCTCGCAGTACACAGAGCTTCGCAAGGCCCGAAGACCCGGAGGGAAGTATCGCACACGAAAATGTGCCAGGACAGAGACGTGTTCTACGTTGTCCCTTCTCGTCATGCAGTTTGTGCCTCTGCTGCTTTTGCTGTAGGTAATCGCTCCTTGAAAGGCGAGCGAGAGCGTCCTTCCGGGTGCATTGCACTGAGTCGAGTGCTCGCTCGGGACTTTGCTCTCGGGGCCAAGGCAAGAGGGCGTGCTTGCCCGCAGAACTGAGAACACGCTGTTGGGCAGAGCTGCAACTGACCGCTGGAGTTCAGCTCTCGCCGGACGGCAGAAGGCGAAGAACGAAGCCGCTTGCGAGCGGCGCAGTGCAGCGAAGAGCTCTCCGAATTCGCCGCTAGCTCCACGGTCCTTCTCAGCTGCGAGTAGCAGCGCTCGCAGTACACAGAGCTTCGCAAGGCCCGAAGACCCGGAGGGAAGTATGGCACACGGAAATGTGCCAGGACAGAGACGTGTTCTACGTTGTCCCTTCTCGTCATGCAGTTTGTGCCTCTGCTGCTTCTGCTGTTAGGAATCGCTCCTTGAAAGGCGAGCGACAGCGTCCTTCCGGGTGCATTGCACTGAGTCGAGTGCTCGCTCGGGGCTTTGCTCTCGGGGCCAAGGCAAGAGGGCGTGCTTGCCCGCAGAACTGAGAACACGCTGTTGGGCAGAGCTGCAACTGACCGCTGGAGTTCAGCTCTCGCCGGACGGCAGAAGGCGAAGAACGAAGCCGCTTGCGAGCGGCGCAGTGCAGCGAAGAGCTCTCCGAATTCGCCGCTAGCTCCACGGTCCTTCTCAGCTGCGAGTAGCAGCGCTCGCAGTACACAGGGCTTCGCAAGGCCCGAAGCCCCGGAGGGAAGTATCGCACACGAAAATGTGCCAGGACAGAGACGTGTTCTACGTTGTCCCTTCTCGTCATGCAGTTTGTGCCTCTGCTGCTTCTGCTGTTAGGAATCGCTCCTTGAAAGACGAGCGAGAGCGTCCTTCCGGGTGCATTGCACTGAGTCGAGTGCTCGCTCGGGACTTTGCTCTCGGGGCCAAGGCAAGAGGGCGTGCTTGCCCGCAGAACTGAGAACACGCTGTTGGGCAGAGCTGCAACTGACCGCTGGAGTTCAGCTCTCGCCGGACGGCAAAAGGCGAAAACGAAGCCGCTTGCGAGCGGCGCAGTGCAGCGAAGAACTCTCCGAATTCGCCGCTAGCTCCACGGTCCTTCTCAGCTGCGAGTAGCAGCGCTCGCAGTACACAGAGCTTCGCAAGGCCCGAAGACCCGGAGGGAAGTATCGCACACGAAAATGCGCCAGGACAGAGACGTGTTCTACGTTGTCCCTTCTCGTCATGCAGTTTGTGCCTCTGCTGCTTCTGCTGTTAGGAATCGCTCCTTGAAAGACGAGCGAGAGCGTCCTTCCGGGTGCATTGCACTGAGTCGAGTGCTCGCTCGGGACTTTGCACTCGGGGCCAAGGCAAGAGGGCGTGCTTGCCCGCAGAACTGAGAACACGCTGTTGGGCAGAGCTGCAACTGACCGCTGGAGTTCAGCTCTCGCCGGACGGCAGAAGGCGAAGAACGAAGCCGCTTGCGAGCGGCGCAGTGCAGCGAAGAGCTCTCCGAATTCGCCGCTAGCTCCACGGTCCTTCTCAGCTGCGAGTAGCAGCGCTCGCAGTACACAGAGCTTCGCAAGGCCCGAAGACCCGGAGGGAAGTATCGCACACGAAAATGTGCCAGGACAGAGACGTGTTCTACGTTGTCCCTTCTCGTCATGCAGTTTGTGCCTCTGCTGCTTTTGCTGTAGGTAATCGCTCCTTGAAAGACGAGCGAGAGCGTCCTTCCGGGTGCATTGCACTGAGTCGAGTGCTCGCTCGGGACTTTGCTCTCGGGGCCAAGGCAAGAGGGCGTGCTTGCCCGCAGAACTGAGAACACGCTGTTGGGCAGAGCTGCAACTGACCGCTGGAGTTCAGCTCTCGCCGGACGGCAGAAGGCGAAGAACGAAGCCGCTTGCGAGCGGCGCAGTGCAGCGAAGAGCTCTCCGAATTCGCCGCTAGCTCCACGGTCCTTCTCAGCTGCGAGTAGCAGCGCTCGCAGTACACAGGGCTTCGCAAGGCCCGAAGACCCGGAGGGAAGTATCGCACACGAAAATGTGCCAGGACAGAGACGTGTTCTACGTTGTCCCTTCTCGTCATGCAGTTTGTGCCTCTGCTGCTTCTGCTGTTAGGAATCGCTCCTTGAAAGACGAGCGAGAGCGTCCTTCCGGGTGCATTGCACTGAGTCGAGTGCTCGCTCGGGACTTTGCTCTCGGGGCCAAGGCAAGAGGGCGTGCTTGCCCGCAGAACTGAGAACACGCTGTTGGGCAGAGCTGCAACTGACCGCTGGAGTTCAGCTCTCGCCGGACGGCAGAAGGCGAAGAACGAAGCCGCTTGCGAGCGGCGCAGTGCAGCGAAGAGCTCTCCGAATTCGCCGCTAGCTCCACGGTCCTTCTCAGCTGCGAGTAGCAGCGCTCGCAGTACACAGGGCTTCGCAAGGCCCGAAGCCCCGGAGGGAAGTATCGCACACGAAAATGTGCCAGGACAGAGACGTGTTCTACGTTGTCCCTTCTCGTCATGCAGTTTGTGCCTCTGCTGCTTCTGCTGTTAGGAATCGCTCCTTGAAAGGCGAGCGAGAGCGTCCTTCCGGGTGCATTGCACTGAGTCGAGTGCTCGCTCGGGGCTTTGCTCTCGGGGCCAAGGCAAGAGGGCGTGCTTGCCCGCAGAACTGAGAACACGCTGTTGGGCAGAGCTGCAACTGACCGCTGGAGTTCAGCTCTCGCCGGACGGCAGAAGGCGAAGAACGAAGCCGCTTGCGAGCGGCGCAGTGCAGCGAAGAGCTCTCCGAATTCGCCGCTAGCTCCACGGTCCTTCTCAGCTGCGAGTAGCAGCGCTCGCAGTACACAGGGCTTCGCAAGGCCCGAAGACCCGGAGGGAAGTATGGCACACGGAAATGTGCCAGGACAGAGACGTGTTCTACGTTGTCCCTTCTCGTCATGCAGTTTGTGCCTCTGCTGCTTCTGCTGTTAGGAATCGCTCCTTGAAAGACGAGCGAGAGCGTCCTTCCGGGTGCATTGCACTGAGTCGAGTGCTCGCTCGGGACTTTGCTCTCGGGGCCAAGGCAAGAGGGCGTGCTTGCCCGCAGAACTGAGAACACGCTGTTGGGCAGAGCTGCAACTGACCGCTGGAGTTCAGCTCTCGCCGGACGGCAGAAGGCGAAGAACGAAGCCGCTTGCGAGCGGCGCAGTGCAGCGAAGAGCTCTCCGAATTCGCCGCTAGCTCCACGGTCCTTCTCAGCTGCGAGTAGCAGCGCTCGCAGTACACAGGGCTTCGCAAGGCCCGAAGCCCCGGAGGGAAGTATCGCACACGAAAATGTGCCAGGACAGAGACGTGTTCTACGTTGTCCCTTCTCGTCATGCAGTTTGTGCCTCTGCTGCTTCTGCTGTTAGGAATCGCTCCTTGAAAGGCGAGCGAGAGCGTCCTTCCGGGTGCATTGCACTGAGTCGAGTGCTCGCTCGGGACTTTGCTCTCGGGGCCAAGGCAAGAGGGCGTGCTTGCCCGCAGAACTGAGAACACGCTGTTGGGCAGAGCTGCAACTGACCGCTGGAGTTCAGCTCTCGCCGGACGGCAGAAGGCGAAGAACGAAGCCGCTTGCGAGCGGCGCAGTGCAGCGAAGACCTCTCCGAATTCGCCGCTAGCTCCACGGTCCTTCTCAGCTGCGAGTAGCAGCGCTCGCAGTACACAGGGCTTCGCAAGGCCCGAAGACCCGGAGGGAAGTATGGCACACGGAAATGTGCCAGGACAGAGACGTGTTCTACGTTGTCCCTTCTCGTCATGCAGTTTGTGCCTCTGCTGCTTCTGCTGTTAGGAATCGCTCCTTGAAAGACGAGCGAGAGCGTCCTTCCGGGTGCATTGCACTGAGTCGAGTGCTCGCTCGGGGCTTTGCTCTCGGGGCCAAGGCAAGAGGGCGTGCTTGCCCGCAGAACTGAGAACACGCTGTTGGGCAGAGCTGCAACTGACCGCTGGAGTTCAGCTCTCGCCGGACGGCAGAAGGCGAAGAACGAAGCCGCTTGCGAGCGGCGCAGTGCAGCGAAGAGCTCTCCGAATTCGCCGCTAGCTCCACGGTCCTTCTCAGCTGCGAGTAGCAGCGCTCGCAGTACACAGAGCTTCGCAAGGCCCGAAGACCCGGAGGGAAGTATCGCACACGAAAATGTGCCAGGACAGAGACGTGTTCTACGTTGTCCCTTCTCGTCATGCAGTTTGTGCCTCTGCTGCTTTTGCTGTAGGTAATCGCTCCTTGAAAGGCGAGCGAGAGCGTCCTTCCGGGTGCATTGCACTGAGTCGAGTGCTCGCTCGGGACTTTGCTCTCGGGGCCAAGGCAAGAGGGCGTGCTTGCCCGCAGAACTGAGAACACGCTGTTGGGCAGAGCTGCAACTGACCGCTGGAGTTCAGCTCTCGCCGGACGGCAGAAGGCGAAGAACGAAGCCGCTTGCGAGCGGCGCAGTGCAGCGAAGAACTCTCCGAATTCGCCGCTAGCTCCACGGTCCTTCTCAGCTGCGAGTAGCAGCGCTCGCAGTACACAGAGCTTCGCAAGGCCCGAAGACCCGGAGGGAAGTATCGCACACGAAAATGCGCCAGGACAGAGACGTGTTCTACGTTGTCCCTTCTCGTCATGCAGTTTGTGCCTCTGCTGCTTCTGCTGTTAGGAATCGCTCCTTGAAAGACGAGCGAGAGCGTCCTTCCGGGTGCATTGCACTGAGTCGAGTGCTCGCTCGGGACTTTGCACTCGGGGCCAAGGCAAGAGGGCGTGCTTGCCCGCAGAACTGAGAACACGCTGTTGGGCAGAGCTGCAACTGACCGCTGGAGTTCAGCTCTCGCCGGACGGCAGAAGGCGAAGAACGAAGCCGCTTGCGAGCGGCGCAGTGCAGCGAAGAGCTCTCCGAATTCGCCGCTAGCTCCACGGTCCTTCTCAGCTGCGAGTAGCAGCGCTCGCAGTACACAGAGCTTCGCAAGGCCCGAAGACCCGGAGGGAAGTATCGCACACGAAAATGTGCCAGGACAGAGACGTGTTCTACGTTGTCCCTTCTCGTCATGCAGTTTGTGCCTCTGCTGCTTTTGCTGTAGGTAATCGCTCCTTGAAAGACGAGCGAGAGCGTCCTTCCGGGTGCATTGCACTGAGTCGAGTGCTCGCTCGGGACTTTGCTCTCGGGGCCAAGGCAAGAGGGCGTGCTTGCCCGCAGAACTGAGAACACGCTGTTGGGCAGAGCTGCAACTGACCGCTGGAGTTCAGCTCTCGCCGGACGGCAGAAGGCGAAGAACGAAGCCGCTTGCGAGCGGCGCAGTGCAGCGAAGAGCTCTCCGAATTCGCCGCTAGCTCCACGGTCCTTCTCAGCTGCGAGTAGCAGCGCTCGCAGTACACAGGGCTTCGCAAGGCCCGAAGCCCCGGAGGGAAGTATCGCACACGAAAATGTGCCAGGACAGAGACGTGTTCTACGTTGTCCCTTCTCGTCATGCAGTTTGTGCCTCTGCTGCTTCTGCTGTTAGGAATCGCTCCTTGAAAGGCGAGCGAGAGCGTCCTTCCGGGTGCATTGCACTGAGTCGAGTGCTCGCTCGGGACTTTGCTCTCGGGGCCAAGGCAAGAGGGCGTGCTTGCCCGCAGAACTGAGAACACGCTGTTGGGCAGAGCTGCAACTGACCGCTGGAGTTCAGCTCTCGCCGGACGGCAGAAGGCGAAGAACGAAGCCGCTTGCGAGCGGCGCAGTGCAGCGAAGAGCTCTCCGAATTCGCCGCTAGCTCCACGGTCCTTCTCAGCTGCGAGTAGCAGCGCTCGCAGTACACAGGGCTTCGCAAGGCCCGAAGCCCCGGAGGGAAGTATCGCACACGAAAATGTGCCAGGACAGAGACGTGTTCTACGTTGTCCCTTCTCGTCATGCAGTTTGTGCCTCTGCTGCTTCTGCTGTTAGGAATCGCTCCTTGAAAGGCGAGCGAGAGCGTCCTTCCGGGTGCATTGCACTGAGTCGAGTGCTCGCTCGGGACTTTGCTCTCGGGGCCAAGGCAAGAGGGCGTGCTTGCCCGCAGAACTGAGAACACGCTGTTGGGCAGAGCTGCAACTGACCGCTGGAGTTCAGCTCTCGCCGGACGGCAGAAGGCGAAGAACGAAGCCGCTTGCGAGCGGCGCAGTGCAGCGAAGAGCTCTCCGAATTCGCCGCTAGCTCCACGGTCCTTCTCAGCTGCGAGTAGCAGCGCTCGCAGTACACAGGGCTTCGCAAGGCCCGAAGCCCCGGAGGGAAGTATCGCACACGAAAATGTGCCAGGACAGAGACGTGTTCTACGTTGTCCCTTCTCGTCATGCAGTTTGTGCCTCTGCTGCTTCTGCTGTTAGGAATCGCTCCTTGAAAGGCGAGCGAGAGCGTCCTTCCGGGTGCATTGCACTGAGTCGAGTGCTCGCTCGGGACTTTGCTCTCGGGGCCAAGGCAAGAGGGCGTGCTTGCCCGCAGAACTGAGAACACGCTGTTGGGCAGAGCTGCAACTGACCGCTGGAGTTCAGCTCTCGCCGGACGGCAGAAGGCGAAGAACGAAGCCGCTTGCGAGCGGCGCAGTGCAGCGAAGAGCTCTCCGAATTCGCCGCTAGCTCCACGGTCCTTCTCAGCTGCGAGTAGCAGCGCTCGCAGTACACAGGGCTTCGCAAGGCCCGAAGACCCGGAGGGAAGTATGGCACACGGAAATGTGCCAGGACAGAGACGTGTTCTACGTTGTCCCTTCTCGTCATGCAGTTTGTGCCTCTGCTGCTTCTGCTGTTAGGAATCGCTCCTTGAAAGGCGAGCGAGAGCGTCCTTCCGGGTGCATTGCACTGAGTCGAGTGCTCGCTCGGGACTTTGCTCTCGGGGCCAAGGCAAGAGGGCGTGCTTGCCCGCAGAACTGAGAACACGCTGTTGGGCAGAGCTGCAACTGACCGCTGGAGTTCAGCTCTCGCCGGACGGCAGAAGGCGAAGAACGAAGCCGCTTGCGAGCGGCGCAGTGCAGCGAAGAGCTCTCCGAATTCGCCGCTAGCTCCACGGTCCTTCTCAGCTGCGAGTAGCAGCGCTCGCAGTACACAGAGCTTCGCAAGGCCCGAAGACCCGGAGGGAAGTATGGCACACGGAAATGTGCCAGGACAGAGACGTGTTCTACGTTGTCCCTTCTCGTCATGCAGTTTGTGCCTCTGCTGCTTCTGCTGTTAGGAATCGCTCCTTGAAAGGCGAGCGAGAGCGTCCTTCCGGGTGCATTGCACTGAGTCGAGTGCTCGCTCGGGGCTTTGCTCTCGGGGCCAAGGCAAGAGGGCGTGCTTGCCCGCAGAACTGAGAACACGCTGTTGGGCAGAGCTGCAACTGACCGCTGGAGTTCAGCTCTCGCCGGACGGCAGAAGGCGAAGAACGAAGCCGCTTGCGAGCGGCGCAGTGCAGCGAAGAGCTCTCCGAATTCGCCGCTAGCTCCACGGTCCTTCTCAGCTGCGAGTAGCAGCGCTCGCAGTACACAGGGCTTCGCAAGGCCCGAAGACCCGGAGGGAAGTATGGCACACGGAAATGTGCCAGGACAGAGACGTGTTCTACGTTGTCCCTTCTCGTCATGCAGTTTGTGCCTCTGCTGCTTCTGCTGTTAGGAATCGCTCCTTGAAAGACGAGCGAGAGCGTCCTTCCGGGTGCATTGCACTGAGTCGAGTGCTCGCTCGGGACTTTGCTCTCGGGGCCAAGGCAAGAGGGCGTGCTTGCCCGCAGAACTGAGAACACGCTGTTGGGCAGAGCTGCAACTGACCGCTGGAGTTCAGCTCTCGCCGGACGGCAGAAGGCGAAGAACGAAGCCGCTTGCGAGCGGCGCAGTGCAGCGAAGAGCTCTCCGAATTCGCCGCTAGCTCCACGGTCCTTCTCAGCTGCGAGTAGCAGCGCTCGCAGTACACAGGGCTTCGCAAGGCCCGAAGCCCCGGAGGGAAGTATCGCACACGAAAATGTGCCAGGACAGAGACGTGTTCTACGTTGTCCCTTCTCGTCATGCAGTTTGTGCCTCTGCTGCTTCTGCTGTTAGGAATCGCTCCTTGAAAGGCGAGCGAGAGCGTCCTTCCGGGTGCATTGCACTGAGTCGAGTGCTCGCTCGGGACTTTGCTCTCGGGGCCAAGGCAAGAGGGCGTGCTTGCCCGCAGAACTGAGAACACGCTGTTGGGCAGAGCTGCAACTGACCGCTGGAGTTCAGCTCTCGCCGGACGGCAGAAGGCGAAGAACGAAGCCGCTTGCGAGCGGCGCAGTGCAGCGAAGAGCTCTCCGAATTCGCCGCTAGCTCCACGGTCCTTCTCAGCTGCGAGTAGCAGCGCTCGCAGTACACAGGGCTTCGCAAGGCCCGAAGACCCGGAGGGAAGTATGGCACACGGAAATGTGCCAGGACAGAGACGTGTTCTACGTTGTCCCTTCTCGTCATGCAGTTTGTGCCTCTGCTGCTTCTGCTGTTAGGAATCGCTCCTTGAAAGACGAGCGAGAGCGTCCTTCCGGGTGCATTGCACTGAGTCGAGTGCTCGCTCAGGGCTTTGCTCTCGGGGCCAAGGCAAGAGGGCGTGCTTGCCCGCAGAACTGAGAACACGCTGTTGGGCAGAGCTGCAACTGACCGCTGGAGTTCAGCTCTCGCCGGACGGCAGAAGGCGAAGAACGAAGCCGCTTGCGAGCGGCGCAGTGCAGCGAAGAGCTCTCCGAATTCGCCGCTAGCTCCACGGTCCTTCTCAGCTGCGAGTAGCAGCGCTCGCAGTACACAGAGCTTCGCAAGGCCCGAAGACCCGGAGGGAAGTATCGCACACGAAAATGTGCCAGGACAGAGACGTGTTCTACGTTGTCCCTTCTCGTCATGCAGTTTGTGCCTCTGCTGCTTTTGCTGTAGGTAATCGCTCCTTGAAAGGCGAGCGAGAGCGTCCTTCCGGGTGCATTGCACTGAGTCGAGTGCTCGCTCGGGACTTTGCTCTCGGGGCCAAGGCAAGAGGGCGTGCTTGCCCGCAGAACTGAGAACACGCTGTTGGGCAGAGCTGCAACTGACCGCTGGAGTTCAGCTCTCGCCGGACGGCAGAAGGCGAAGAACGAAGCCGCTTGCGAGCGGCGCAGTGCAGCGAAGAACTCTCCGAATTCGCCGCTAGCTCCACGGTCCTTCTCAGCTGCGAGTAGCAGCGCTCGCAGTACACAGAGCTTCGCAAGGCCCGAAGACCCGGAGGGAAGTATCGCACACGAAAATGCGCCAGGACAGAGACGTGTTCTACGTTGTCCCTTCTCGTCATGCAGTTTGTGCCTCTGCTGCTTCTGCTGTTAGGAATCGCTCCTTGAAAGACGAGCGAGAGCGTCCTTCCGGGTGCATTGCACTGAGTCGAGTGCTCGCTCGGGACTTTGCACTCGGGGCCAAGGCAAGAGGGCGTGCTTGCCCGCAGAACTGAGAACACGCTGTTGGGCAGAGCTGCAACTGACCGCTGGAGTTCAGCTCTCGCCGGACGGCAGAAGGCGAAGAACGAAGCCGCTTGCGAGCGGCGCAGTGCAGCGAAGAGCTCTCCGAATTCGCCGCTAGCTCCACGGTCCTTCTCAGCTGCGAGTAGCAGCGCTCGCAGTACACAGAGCTTCGCAAGGCCCGAAGACCCGGAGGGAAGTATCGCACACGAAAATGTGCCAGGACAGAGACGTGTTCTACGTTGTCCCTTCTCGTCATGCAGTTTGTGCCTCTGCTGCTTTTGCTGTAGGTAATCGCTCCTTGAAAGACGAGCGAGAGCGTCCTTCCGGGTGCATTGCACTGAGTCGAGTGCTCGCTCGGGACTTTGCTCTCGGGGCCAAGGCAAGAGGGCGTGCTTGCCCGCAGAACTGAGAACACGCTGTTGGGCAGAGCTGCAACTGACCGCTGGAGTTCAGCTCTCGCCGGACGGCAGAAGGCGAAGAACGAAGCCGCTTGCGAGCGGCGCAGTGCAGCGAAGAGCTCTCCGAATTCGCCGCTAGCTCCACGGTCCTTCTCAGCTGCGAGTAGCAGCGCTCGCAGTACACAGGGCTTCGCAAGGCCCGAAGCCCCGGAGGGAAGTATCGCACACGAAAATGTGCCAGGACAGAGACGTGTTCTACGTTGTCCCTTCTCGTCATGCAGTTTGTGCCTCTGCTGCTTCTGCTGTTAGGAATCGCTCCTTGAAAGGCGAGCGAGAGCGTCCTTCCGGGTGCATTGCACTGAGTCGAGTGCTCGCTCGGGACTTTGCTCTCGGGGCCAAGGCAAGAGGGCGTGCTTGCCCGCAGAACTGAGAACACGCTGTTGGGCAGAGCTGCAACTGACCGCTGGAGTTCAGCTCTCGCCGGACGGCAGAAGGCGAAGAACGAAGCCGCTTGCGAGCGGCGCAGTGCAGCGAAGAGCTCTCCGAATTCGCCGCTAGCTCCACGGTCCTTCTCAGCTGCGAGTAGCAGCGCTCGCAGTACACAGGGCTTCGCAAGGCCCGAAGCCCCGGAGGGAAGTATCGCACACGAAAATGTGCCAGGACAGAGACGTGTTCTACGTTGTCCCTTCTCGTCATGCAGTTTGTGCCTCTGCTGCTTCTGCTGTTAGGAATCGCTCCTTGAAAGGCGAGCGAGAGCGTCCTTCCGGGTGCATTGCACTGAGTCGAGTGCTCGCTCGGGACTTTGCTCTCGGGGCCAAGGCAAGAGGGCGTGCTTGCCCGCAGAACTGAGAACACGCTGTTGGGCAGAGCTGCAACTGACCGCTGGAGTTCAGCTCTCGCCGGACGGCAGAAGGCGAAGAACGAAGCCGCTTGCGAGCGGCGCAGTGCAGCGAAGAGCTCTCCGAATTCGCCGCTAGCTCCACGGTCCTTCTCAGCTGCGAGTAGCAGCGCTCGCAGTACACAGGGCTTCGCAAGGCCCGAAGCCCCGGAGGGAAGTATCGCACACGAAAATGTGCCAGGACAGAGACGTGTTCTACGTTGTCCCTTCTCGTCATGCAGTTTGTGCCTCTGCTGCTTCTGCTGTTAGGAATCGCTCCTTGAAAGGCGAGCGAGAGCGTCCTTCCGGGTGCATTGCACTGAGTCGAGTGCTCGCTCGGGACTTTGCTCTCGGGGCCAAGGCAAGAGGGCGTGCTTGCCCGCAGAACTGAGAACACGCTGTTGGGCAGAGCTGCAACTGACCGCTGGAGTTCAGCTCTCGCCGGACGGCAGAAGGCGAAGAACGAAGCCGCTTGCGAGCGGCGCAGTGCAGCGAAGAGCTCTCCGAATTCGCCGCTAGCTCCACGGTCCTTCTCAGCTGCGAGTAGCAGCGCTCGCAGTACACAGGGCTTCGCAAGGCCCGAAGACCCGGAGGGAAGTATGGCACACGGAAATGTGCCAGGACAGAGACGTGTTCTACGTTGTCCCTTCTCGTCATGCAGTTTGTGCCTCTGCTGCTTCTGCTGTTAGGAATCGCTCCTTGAAAGGCGAGCGAGAGCGTCCTTCCGGGTGCATTGCACTGAGTCGAGTGCTCGCTCGGGACTTTGCTCTCGGGGCCAAGGCAAGAGGGCGTGCTTGCCCGCAGAACTGAGAACACGCTGTTGGGCAGAGCTGCAACTGACCGCTGGAGTTCAGCTCTCGCCGGACGGCAGAAGGCGAAGAACGAAGCCGCTTGCGAGCGGCGCAGTGCAGCGAAGAGCTCTCCGAATTCGCCGCTAGCTCCACGGTCCTTCTCAGCTGCGAGTAGCAGCGCTCGCAGTACACAGAGCTTCGCAAGGCCCGAAGACCCGGAGGGAAGTATGGCACACGGAAATGTGCCAGGACAGAGACGTGTTCTACGTTGTCCCTTCTCGTCATGCAGTTTGTGCCTCTGCTGCTTCTGCTGTTAGGAATCGCTCCTTGAAAGACGAGCGAGAGCGTCCTTCCGGGTGCATTGCACTGAGTCGAGTGCTCGCTCGGGACTTTGCTCTCGGGGCCAAGGCAAGAGGGCGTGCTTGCCCGCAGAACTGAGAACACGCTGTTGGGCAGAGCTGCAACTGACCGCTGGAGTTCAGCTCTCGCCGGACGGCAGAAGGCGAAGAACGAAGCCGCTTGCGAGCGGCGCAGTGCAGCGAAGAGCTCTCCGAATTCGCCGCTAGCTCCACGGTCCTTCTCAGCTGCGAGTAGCAGCGCTCGCAGTACACAGAGCTTCGCAAGGCCCGAAGACCCGGAGGGAAGTATGGCACACGGAAATGTGCCAGGACAGAGACGTGTTCTACGTTGTCCCTTCTCGTCATGCAGTTTGTGCCTCTGCTGCTTCTGCTGTTAGGAATCGCTCCTTGAAAGGCGAGCGACAGCGTCCTTCCGGGTGCATTGCACTGAGTCGAGTGCTCGCTCGGGGCTTTGCTCTCGGGGCCAAGGCAAGAGGGCGTGCTTGCCCGCAGAACTGAGAACACGCTGTTGGGCAGAGCTGCAACTGACCGCTGGAGTTCAGCTCTCGCCGGACGGCAGAAGGCGAAGAACGAAGCCGCTTGCGAGCGGCGCAGTGCAGCGAAGAGCTCTCCGAATTCGCCGCTAGCTCCACGGTCCTTCTCAGCTGCGAGTAGCAGCGCTCGCAGTACACAGGGCTTCGCAAGGCCCGAAGCCCCGGAGGGAAGTATCGCACACGAAAATGTGCCAGGACAGAGACGTGTTCTACGTTGTCCCTTCTCGTCATGCAGTTTGTGCCTCTGCTGCTTCTGCTGTTAGGAATCGCTCCTTGAAAGACGAGCGAGAGCGTCCTTCCGGGTGCATTGCACTGAGTCGAGTGCTCGCTCGGGACTTTGCTCTCGGGGCCAAGGCAAGAGGGCGTGCTTGCCCGCAGAACTGAGAACACGCTGTTGGGCAGAGCTGCAACTGACCGCTGGAGTTCAGCTCTCGCCGGACGGCAAAAGGCGAAAACGAAGCCGCTTGCGAGCGGCGCAGTGCAGCGAAGAACTCTCCGAATTCGCCGCTAGCTCCACGGTCCTTCTCAGCTGCGAGTAGCAGCGCTCGCAGTACACAGAGCTTCGCAAGGCCCGAAGACCCGGAGGGAAGTATCGCACACGAAAATGCGCCAGGACAGAGACGTGTTCTACGTTGTCCCTTCTCGTCATGCAGTTTGTGCCTCTGCTGCTTCTGCTGTTAGGAATCGCTCCTTGAAAGACGAGCGAGAGCGTCCTTCCGGGTGCATTGCACTGAGTCGAGTGCTCGCTCGGGACTTTGCACTCGGGGCCAAGGCAAGAGGGCGTGCTTGCCCGCAGAACTGAGAACACGCTGTTGGGCAGAGCTGCAACTGACCGCTGGAGTTCAGCTCTCGCCGGACGGCAGAAGGCGAAGAACGAAGCCGCTTGCGAGCGGCGCAGTGCAGCGAAGAGCTCTCCGAATTCGCCGCTAGCTCCACGGTCCTTCTCAGCTGCGAGTAGCAGCGCTCGCAGTACACAGAGCTTCGCAAGGCCCGAAGACCCGGAGGGAAGTATCGCACACGAAAATGTGCCAGGACAGAGACGTGTTCTACGTTGTCCCTTCTCGTCATGCAGTTTGTGCCTCTGCTGCTTTTGCTGTAGGTAATCGCTCCTTGAAAGACGAGCGAGAGCGTCCTTCCGGGTGCATTGCACTGAGTCGAGTGCTCGCTCGGGACTTTGCTCTCGGGGCCAAGGCAAGAGGGCGTGCTTGCCCGCAGAACTGAGAACACGCTGTTGGGCAGAGCTGCAACTGACCGCTGGAGTTCAGCTCTCGCCGGACGGCAGAAGGCGAAGAACGAAGCCGCTTGCGAGCGGCGCAGTGCAGCGAAGAGCTCTCCGAATTCGCCGCTAGCTCCACGGTCCTTCTCAGCTGCGAGTAGCAGCGCTCGCAGTACACAGGGCTTCGCAAGGCCCGAAGCCCCGGAGGGAAGTATCGCACACGAAAATGTGCCAGGACAGAGACGTGTTCTACGTTGTCCCTTCTCGTCATGCAGTTTGTGCCTCTGCTGCTTCTGCTGTTAGGAATCGCTCCTTGAAAGGCGAGCGAGAGCGTCCTTCCGGGTGCATTGCACTGAGTCGAGTGCTCGCTCGGGACTTTGCTCTCGGGGCCAAGGCAAGAGGGCGTGCTTGCCCGCAGAACTGAGAACACGCTGTTGGGCAGAGCTGCAACTGACCGCTGGAGTTCAGCTCTCGCCGGACGGCAGAAGGCGAAGAACGAAGCCGCTTGCGAGCGGCGCAGTGCAGCGAAGAGCTCTCCGAATTCGCCGCTAGCTCCACGGTCCTTCTCAGCTGCGAGTAGCAGCGCTCGCAGTACACAGGGCTTCGCAAGGCCCGAAGACCCGGAGGGAAGTATGGCACACGGAAATGTGCCAGGACAGAGACGTGTTCTACGTTGTCCCTTCTCGTCATGCAGTTTGTGCCTCTGCTGCTTCTGCTGTTAGGAATCGCTCCTTGAAAGGCGAGCGAGAGCGTCCTTCCGGGTGCATTGCACTGAGTCGAGTGCTCGCTCGGGACTTTGCTCTCGGGGCCAAGGCAAGAGGGCGTGCTTGCCCGCAGAACTGAGAACACGCTGTTGGGCAGAGCTGCAACTGACCGCTGGAGTTCAGCTCTCGCCGGACGGCAGAAGGCGAAGAACGAAGCCGCTTGCGAGCGGCGCAGTGCAGCGAAGAGCTCTCCGAATTCGCCGCTAGCTCCACGGTCCTTCTCAGCTGCGAGTAGCAGCGCTCGCAGTACACAGGGCTTCGCAAGGCCCGAAGCCCCGGAGGGAAGTATCGCACACGAAAATGTGCCAGGACAGAGACGTGTTCTACGTTGTCCCTTCTCGTCATGCAGTTTGTGCCTCTGCTGCTTCTGCTGTTAGGAATCGCTCCTTGAAAGGCGAGCGAGAGCGTCCTTCCGGGTGCATTGCACTGAGTCGAGTGCTCGCTCGGGACTTTGCTCTCGGGGCCAAGGCAAGAGGGCGTGCTTGCCCGCAGAACTGAGAACACGCTGTTGGGCAGAGCTGCAACTGACCGCTGGAGTTCAGCTCTCGCCGGACGGCAGAAGGCGAAGAACGAAGCCGCTTGCGAGCGGCGCAGTGCAGCGAAGAGCTCTCCCGAATTCGCCGCTAGCTCCACGGTCCTTCTCAGCTGCGAGTAGCAGCGCTCGCAGTACACAGGGCTTCGCAAGGCCCGAAGACCCGGAGGGAAGTATGGCACACGGAAATGTGCCAGGACAGAGACGTGTTCTACGTTGTCCCTTCTCGTCATGCAGTTTGTGCCTCTGCTGCTTCTGCTGTTAGGAATCGCTCCTTGAAAGACGAGCGAGAGCGTCCTTCCGGGTGCATTGCACTGAGTCGAGTGCTCGCTCGGGACTTTGCTCTCGGGGCCAAGGCAAGAGGGCGTGCTTGCCCGCAGAACTGAGAACACGCTGTTGGGCAGAGCTGCAACTGACCGCTGGAGTTCAGCTCTCGCCGGACGGCAGAAGGCGAAGAACGAAGCCGCTTGCGTGCGGCGCAGTGCAGCGAAGAGCTCTCCGAATTCGCCGCTAGCTCCACGGTCCTTCTCAGCTGCGAGTAGCAGCGCTCGCAGTACACAGAGCTTCGCAAGGCCCGAAGACCCGGAGGGAAGTATCGCACACGAAAATGTGCCAGGACAGAGACGTGTTCTACGTTGTCCCTTCTCGTCATGCAGTTTGTGCCTCTGCTGCTTTTGCTGTAGGTAATCGCTCCTTGAAAGACGAGCGAGAGCGTCCTTCCGGGTGCATTGCACTGAGTCGAGTGCTCGCTCGGGACTTTGCTCTCGGGGCCAAGGCAAGAGGGCGTGCTTGCCCGCAGAACTGAGAACACGCTGTTGGGCAGAGCTGCAACTGACCGCTGGAGTTCAGCTCTCGCCGGACGGCAGAAGGCGAAGAACGAAGCCGCTTGCGAGCGGCGCAGTGCAGCGAAGAGCTCTCCGAATTCGCCGCTAGCTCCACGGTCCTTCTCAGCTGCGAGTAGCAGCGCTCGCAGTACACAGAGCTTCGCAAGGCCCGAAGACCCGGAGGGAAGTATGGCACACGGAAATGTGCCAGGACAGAGACGTGTTCTACGTTGTCCCTTCTCGTCATGCAGTTTGTGCCTCTGCTGCTTCTGCTGTTAGGAATCGCTCCTTGAAAGGCGAGCGAGAGCGTCCTTCCGGGTGCATTGCACTGAGTCGAGTGCTCGCTCGGGACTTTGCTCTCGGGGCCAAGGCAAGAGGGCGTGCTTGCCCGCAGAACTGAGAACACGCTGTTGGGCAGAGCTGCAACTGACCGCTGGAGTTCAGCTCTCGCCGGACGGCAGAAGGCGAAGAACGAAGCCGCTTGCGAGCGGCGCAGTGCAGCGAAGAGCTCTCCGAATTCGCCGCTAGCTCCACGGTCCTTCTCAGCTGCGAGTAGCAGCGCTCGCAGTACACAGGGCTTCGCAAGGCCCGAAGACCCGGAGGGAAGTATGGCACACGGAAATGTGCCAGGACAGAGACGTGTTCTACGTTGTCCCTTCTCGTCATGCAGTTTGTGCCTCTGCTGCTTCTGCTGTTAGGAATCGCTCCTTGAAAGGCGAGCGAGAGCGTCCTTCCGGGTGCATTGCACTGAGTCGAGTGCTCGCTCGGGACTTTGCTCTCGGGGCCAAGGCAAGAGGGCGTGCTTGCCCGCAGAACTGAGAACACGCTGTTGGGCAGAGCTGCAACTGACCGCTGGAGTTCAGCTCTCGCCGGACGGCAGAAGGCGAAGAACGAAGCCGCTTGCGAGCGGCGCAGTGCAGCGAAGAGCTCTCCGAATTCGCCGCTAGCTCCACGGTCCTTCTCAGCTGCGAGTAGCAGCGCTCGCAGTACACAGGGCTTCGCAAGGCCCGAAGACCCGGAGGGAAGTATCGCACACGGAAATGTGCCAGGACAGAGACGTGTTCTACGTTGTCCCTTCTCGTCATGCAGTTTGTGCCTCTGCTGCTTCTGCTGTTAGGAATCGCTCCTTGAAAGGCGAGCGAGAGCGTCCTTCCGGGTGCATTGCACTGAGTCGAGTGCTCGCTCGGGACTTTGCTCTCGGGGCCAAGGCAAGAGGGCGTGCTTGCCCGCAGAACTGAGAACACGCTGTTGGGCAGAGCTGCAACTGACCGCTGGAGTTCAGCTCTCGCCGACGGCAGAAGGCGAAGAACGAAGCCGCTTGCGAGCGGCGCAGTGCAGCGAAGAGCTCTCCGAATTCGCCGCTAGCTCCACGGTCCTTCTCAGCTGCGAGTAGCAGCGCTCGCAGTACACAGGGCTTCGCAAGGCCCGAAGACCCGGAGGGAAGTATGGCACACGGAAATGTGCCAGGACAGAGACGATGTTCTACGTTGTCCCTTCTCGTCATGCAGTTTGTGCCTCTGCTGCTTCTGCTGTTAGGAATCGCTCCTTGAAAGGCGAGCGAGAGCGTCCTTCCGGGTGCATTGCACTGAGTCGAGTGCTCGCTCGGGACTTTGCTCTCGGGGCCAAGGCAAGAGGGCGTGCTTGCCCGCAGAACTGAGAACACGCTGTTGGGCAGAGCTGCAACTGACCGCTGGAGTTCAGCTCTCGCCGGACGGCAGAAGGCGAAGAACGAAGCCGCTTGCGAGCGGCGCAGTGCAGCGAAGAGCTCTCCGAATTCGCCGCTAGCTCCACGGTCCTTCTCAGCTGCGAGTAGCAGCGCTCGCAGTACACAGGGCTTCGCAAGGCCCGAAGACCCGGAGGGAAGTATGGCACACGGAAATGTGCCAGGACAGAGACGTGTTCTACGTTGTCCCTTCTCGTCATGCAGTTTGTGCCTCTGCTGCTTCTGCTGTTAGGAATCGCTCCTTGAAAGGCGAGCGAGAGCGTCCTTCCGGGTGCATTGCACTGAGTCGAGTGCTCGCTCGGGACTTTGCTCTCGGGGCCAAGGCAAGAGGGCGTGCTTGCCCGCAGAACTGAGAACACGCTGTTGGGCAGAGCTGCAACTGACCGCTGGAGTTCAGCTCTCGCCGGACGGCAGAAGGCGAAGAACGAAGCCGCTTGCGAGCGGCGCAGTGCAGCGAAGAGCTCTCCGAATTCGCCGCTAGCTCCACGGTCCTTCTCAGCTGCGAGTAGCAGCGCTCGCAGTACACAGGGCTTCGCAAGGCCCGAAGACCCGGAGGGAAGTATCGCACACGAAAATGTGCCAGGACAGAGACGTGTTCTACGTTGTCCCTTCTCGTCATGCAGTTTGTGCCTCTGCTGCTTCTGCTGTTAGGAATCGCTCCTTGAAAGGCGAGCGAGAGCGTCCTTCCGGGTGCATTGCACTGAGTCGAGTGCTCGCTCGGGACTTTGCTCTCGGGGCCAAGGCAAGAGGGCGTGCTTGCCCGCAGAACTGAGAACACGCTGTTGGGCAGAGCTGCAACTGACCGCTGGAGTTCAGCTCTCGCCGGACGGCAGAAGGCGAAGAACGAAGCCGCTTGCGAGCGGCGCAGTGCAGCGAAGAGCTCTCCGAATTCGCCGCTAGCTCCACGGTCCTTCTCAGCTGCGAGTAGCAGCGCTCGCAGTACACAGGGCTTCGCAAGGCCCGAAGACCCGGAGGGAAGTATCGCACACGAAAATGTGCCAGGACAGAGACGTGTTCTACGTTGTCCCTTCTCGTCATGCAGTTTGTGCCTCTGCTGCTTCTGCTGTTAGGAATCGCTCCTTGAAAGGCGAGCGAGAGCGTCCTTCCGGGTGCATTGCACTGAGTCGAGTGCTCGCTCGGGACTTTGCTCTCGGGGCCAAGGCAAGAGGGCGTGCTTGCCCGCAGAACTGAGAACACGCTGTTGGGCAGAGCTGCAACTGACCGCTGGAGTTCAGCTCTCGCCGGACGGCAGAAGGCGAAGAACGAAGCCGCTTGCGAGCGGCGCAGTGCAGCGAAGAGCTCTCCGAATTCGCCGCTAGCTCCACGGTCCTTCTCAGCTGCGAGTAGCAGCGCTCGCAGTACACAGGGCTTCGCAAGGCCCGAAGACCCGGAGGGAAGTATGGCACACGGAAATGTGCCAGGACAGAGACGTGTTCTACGTTGTCCCTTCTCGTCATGCAGTTTGTGCCTCTGCTGCTTCTGCTGTTAGGAATCGCTCCTTGAAAGGCGAGCGAGAGCGTCCTTCCGGGTGCATTGCACTGAGTCGAGTGCTCGCTCGGGACTTTGCTCTCGGGGCCAAGGCAAGAGGGCGTGCTTGCCCGCAGAACTGAGAACACGCTGTTGGGCAGAGCTGCAACTGACCGCTGGAGTTCAGCTCTCGCCGGACGGCAGAAGGCGAAGAACGAAGCCGCTTGCGAGCGGCGCAGTGCAGCGAAGAGCTCTCCGAATTCGCCGCTAGCTCCACGGTCCTTCTCAGCTGCGAGTAGCAGCGCTCGCAGTACACAGGGCTTCGCAAGGCCCGAAGACCCGGAGGGAAGTATCGCACACGAAAATGTGCCAGGACAGAGACGTGTTCTACGTTGTCCCTTCTCGTCATGCAGTTTGTGCCTCTGCTGCTTCTGCTGTTAGGAATCGCTCCTTGAAAGGCGAGCGAGAGCGTCCTTCCGGGTGCATTGCACTGAGTCGAGTGCTCGCTCGGGACTTTGCTCTCGGGGCCAAGGCAAGAGGGCGTGCTTGCCCGCAGAACTGAGAACACGCTGTTGGGCAGAGCTGCAACTGACCGCTGGAGTTCAGCTCTCGCCGGACGGCAGAAGGCGAAGAACGAAGCCGCTTGCGAGCGGCGCAGTGCAGCGAAGAGCTCTCCGAATTCGCCGCTAGCTCCACGGTCCTTCTCAGCTGCGAGTAGCAGCGCTCGCAGTACACAGAGCTTCGCAAGGCCCGAAGACCCGGAGGGAAGTATGGCACACGGAAATGTGCCAGGACAGAGACGTGTTCTACGTTGTCCCTTCTCGTCATGCAGTTTGTGCCTCTGCTGCTTCTGCTGTTAGGAATCGCTCCTTGAAAGACGAGCGAGAGCGTCCTTCCGGGTGCATTGCACTGAGTCGAGTGCTCGCTCGGGGCTTTGCTCTCGGGGCCAAGGCAAGAGGGCGTGCTTGCCCGCAGAACTGAGAACACGCTGTTGGGCAGAGCTGCAACTGACCGCTGGAGTTCAGCTCTCGCCGGACGGCAGAAGGCGAAGAACGAAGCCGCTTGCGAGCGGCGCAGTGCAGCGAAGAGCTCTCCGAATTCGCCGCTAGCTCCACGGTCCTTCTCAGCTGCGAGTAGCAGCGCTCGCAGTACACAGAGCTTCGCAAGGCCCGAAGACCCGGAGGGAAGTATGGCACACGGAAATGTGCCAGGACAGAGACGTGTTCTACGTTGTCCCTTCTCGTCATGCAGTTTGTGCCTCTGCTGCTTCTGCTGTTAGGAATCGCTCCTTGAAAGACGAGCGAGAGCGTCCTTCCGGGTGCATTGCACTGAGTCGAGTGCTCGCTCGGGACTTTGCTCTCGGGGCCAAGGCAAGAGGGCGTGCTTGCCCGCAGAACTGAGAACACGCTGTTGGGCAGAGCTGCAACTGACCGCTGGAGTTCAGCTCTCGCCGGACGGCAGAAGGCGAAGAACGAAGCCGCTTGCGAGCGGCGCAGTGCAGCGAAGAGCTCTCCGAATTCGCCGCTAGCTCCACGGTCCTTCTCAGCTGCGAGTAGCAGCGCTCGCAGTACACAGAGCTTCGCAAGGCCCGAAGACCCGGAGGGAAGTATGGCACACGGAAATGTGCCAGGACAGAGACGTGTTCTACGTTGTCCCTTCTCGTCATGCAGTTTGTGCCTCTGCTGCTTCTGCTGTTAGGAATCGCTCCTTGAAAGGCGAGCGACAGCGTCCTTCCGGGTGCATTGCACTGAGTCGAGTGCTCGCTCGGGGCTTTGCTCTCGGGGCCAAGGCAAGAGGGCGTGCTTGCCCGCAGAACTGAGAACACGCTGTTGGGCAGAGCTGCAACTGACCGCTGGAGTTCAGCTCTCGCCGGACGGCAGAAGGCGAAGAACGAAGCCGCTTGCGAGCGGCGCAGTGCAGCGAAGAGCTCTCCGAATTCGCCGCTAGCTCCACGGTCCTTCTCAGCTGCGAGTAGCAGCGCTCGCAGTACACAGGGCTTCGCAAGGCCCGAAGCCCCGGAGGGAAGTATCGCACACGAAAATGTGCCAGGACAGAGACGTGTTCTACGTTGTCCCTTCTCGTCATGCAGTTTGTGCCTCTGCTGCTTCTGCTGTTAGGAATCGCTCCTTGAAAGACGAGCGAGAGCGTCCTTCCGGGTGCATTGCACTGAGTCGAGTGCTCGCTCGGGACTTTGCTCTCGGGGCCAAGGCAAGAGGGCGTGCTTGCCCGCAGAACTGAGAACACGCTGTTGGGCAGAGCTGCAACTGACCGCTGGAGTTCAGCTCTCGCCGGACGGCAAAAGGCGAAAACGAAGCCGCTTGCGAGCGGCGCAGTGCAGCGAAGAACTCTCCGAATTCGCCGCTAGCTCCACGGTCCTTCTCAGCTGCGAGTAGCAGCGCTCGCAGTACACAGAGCTTCGCAAGGCCCGAAGACCCGGAGGGAAGTATCGCACACGAAAATGCGCCAGGACAGAGACGTGTTCTACGTTGTCCCTTCTCGTCATGCAGTTTGTGCCTCTGCTGCTTCTGCTGTTAGGAATCGCTCCTTGAAAGACGAGCGAGAGCGTCCTTCCGGGTGCATTGCACTGAGTCGAGTGCTCGCTCGGGACTTTGCACTCGGGGCCAAGGCAAGAGGGCGTGCTTGCCCGCAGAACTGAGAACACGCTGTTGGGCAGAGCTGCAACTGACCGCTGGAGTTCAGCTCTCGCCGGACGGCAGAAGGCGAAGAACGAAGCCGCTTGCGAGCGGCGCAGTGCAGCGAAGAGCTCTCCGAATTCGCCGCTAGCTCCACGGTCCTTCTCAGCTGCGAGTAGCAGCGCTCGCAGTACACAGAGCTTCGCAAGGCCCGAAGACCCGGAGGGAAGTATCGCACACGAAAATGTGCCAGGACAGAGACGTGTTCTACGTTGTCCCTTCTCGTCATGCAGTTTGTGCCTCTGCTGCTTTTGCTGTAGGTAATCGCTCCTTGAAAGACGAGCGAGAGCGTCCTTCCGGGTGCATTGCACTGAGTCGAGTGCTCGCTCGGGACTTTGCTCTCGGGGCCAAGGCAAGAGGGCGTGCTTGCCCGCAGAACTGAGAACACGCTGTTGGGCAGAGCTGCAACTGACCGCTGGAGTTCAGCTCTCGCCGGACGGCAGAAGGCGAAGAACGAAGCCGCTTGCGAGCGGCGCAGTGCAGCGAAGAGCTCTCCGAATTCGCCGCTAGCTCCACGGTCCTTCTCAGCTGCGAGTAGCAGCGCTCGCAGTACACAGGGCTTCGCAAGGCCCGAAGACCCGGAGGGAAGTATCGCACACGAAAATGTGCCAGGACAGAGACGTGTTCTACGTTGTCCCTTCTCGTCATGCAGTTTGTGCCTCTGCTGCTTCTGCTGTTAGGAATCGCTCCTTGAAAGACGAGCGAGAGCGTCCTTCCGGGTGCATTGCACTGAGTCGAGTGCTCGCTCGGGACTTTGCTCTCGGGGCCAAGGCAAGAGGGCGTGCTTGCCCGCAGAACTGAGAACACGCTGTTGGGCAGAGCTGCAACTGACCGCTGGAGTTCAGCTCTCGCCGGACGGCAGAAGGCGAAGAACGAAGCCGCTTGCGAGCGGCGCAGTGCAGCGAAGAGCTCTCCGAATTCGCCGCTAGCTCCACGGTCCTTCTCAGCTGCGAGTAGCAGCGCTCGCAGTACACAGGGCTTCGCAAGGCCCGAAGCCCCGGAGGGAAGTATCGCACACGAAAATGTGCCAGGACAGAGACGTGTTCTACGTTGTCCCTTCTCGTCATGCAGTTTGTGCCTCTGCTGCTTCTGCTGTTAGGAATCGCTCCTTGAAAGGCGAGCGAGAGCGTCCTTCCGGGTGCATTGCACTGAGTCGAGTGCTCGCTCGGGACTTTGCTCTCGGGGCCAAGGCAAGAGGGCGTGCTTGCCCGCAGAACTGAGAACACGCTGTTGGGCAGAGCTGCAACTGACCGCTGGAGTTCAGCTCTCGCCGGACGGCAGAAGGCGAAGAACGAAGCCGCTTGCGAGCGGCGCAGTGCAGCGAAGAGCTCTCCGAATTCGCCGCTAGCTCCACGGTCCTTCTCAGCTGCGAGTAGCAGCGCTCGCAGTACACAGGGCTTCGCAAGGCCCGAAGACCCGGAGGGAAGTATGGCACACGGAAATGTGCCAGGACAGAGACGTGTTCTACGTTGTCCCTTCTCGTCATGCAGTTTGTGCCTCTGCTGCTTCTGCTGTTAGGAATCGCTCCTTGAAAGACGAGCGAGAGCGTCCTTCCGGGTGCATTGCACTGAGTCGAGTGCTCGCTCGGGACTTTGCTCTCGGGGCCAAGGCAAGAGGGCGTGCTTGCCCGCAGAACTGAGAACACGCTGTTGGGCAGAGCTGCAACTGACCGCTGGAGTTCAGCTCTCGCCGGACGGCAGAAGGCGAAGAACGAAGCCGCTTGCGAGCGGCGCAGTGCAGCGAAGAGCTCTCCGAATTCGCCGCTAGCTCCACGGTCCTTCTCAGCTGCGAGTAGCAGCGCTCGCAGTACACAGGGCTTCGCAAGGCCCGAAGACCCGGAGGGAAGTATCGCACACGAAAATGTGCCAGGACAGAGACGTGTTCTACGTTGTCCCTTCTCGTCATGCAGTTTGTGCCTCTGCTGCTTCTGCTGTTAGGAATCGCTCCTTGAAAGGCGAGCGAGAGCGTCCTTCCGGGTGCATTGCACTGAGTCGAGTGCTCGCTCGGGACTTTGCTCTCGGGGCCAAGGCAAGAGGGCGTGCTTGCCCGCAGAACTGAGAACACGCTGTTGGGCAGAGCTGCAACTGACCGCTGGAGTTCAGCTCTCGCCGGACGGCAGAAGGCGAAGAACGAAGCCGCTTGCGAGCGGCGCAGTGCAGCGAAGAGCTCTCCGAATTCGCCGCTAGCTCCACGGTCCTTCTCAGCTGCGAGTAGCAGCGCTCGCAGTACACAGGGCTTCGCAAGGCCCGAAGACCCGGAGGGAAGTATGGCACACGGAAATGTGCCAGGACAGAGACGTGTTCTACGTTGTCCCTTCTCGTCATGCAGTTTGTGCCTCTGCTGCTTCTGCTGTTAGGAATCGCTCCTTGAAAGACGAGCGAGAGCGTCCTTCCGGGTGCATTGCACTGAGTCGAGTGCTCGCTCGGGGCTTTGCTCTCGGGGCCAAGGCAAGAGGGCGTGCTTGCCCGCAGAACTGAGAACACGCTGTTGGGCAGAGCTGCAACTGACCGCTGGAGTTCAGCTCTCGCCGGACGGCAGAAGGCGAAGAACGAAGCCGCTTGCGAGCGGCGCAGTGCAGCGAAGAGCTCTCCGAATTCGCCGCTAGCTCCACGGTCCTTCTCAGCTGCGAGTAGCAGCGCTCGCAGTACACAGAGCTTCGCAAGGCCCGAAGACCCGGAGGGAAGTATCGCACACGAAAATGTGCCAGGACAGAGACGTGTTCTACGTTGTCCCTTCTCGTCATGCAGTTTGTGCCTCTGCTGCTTTTGCTGTTAGGAATCGCTCCTTGAAAGACGAGCGAGAGCGTCCTTCTGGGTGCATTGCACTAAGTCGAATGCTCGCTCGGGGCTTTGCTCTCGGGGCCAAGGCAAGAGGGCGTGCTTGCCCGCAGAACTGAGAACACGCTGTTGGGCAGAGCTGCAACTGACCGCTGGAGTTCAGCTCTCGCCGGACGGCAGAAGGCGAAGAACGAAGCCGCTTGCGAGCGGCGCAGTGCAGCGAAGAGCTCTCCGAATTCGCCGCTAGCTCCACGGTCCTTCTCAGCTGCGAGTAGCAGCGCTCGCAGTACACAGAGCTTCGCAAGGCCCGAAGACCCGGAGGGAAGTATGGCACACGGAAATGTGCCAGGACAGAGACGTGATCTACGTTGTCCCTTCTCGTCATGCAGTTTGTGCCTCTGCTGCTTCTGCTGTTAGGAATCGCTCCTTGAAAGACGAGCGAGAGCGTCCTTCCGGGTGCATTGCACTGAGTCGAGTGCTCGCTCGGGACTTTGCTCTCGGGGCCAAGGCAAGAGGGCGTGCTTGCCCGCAGAACTGAGAACACGCTGTTGGGCAGAGCTGCAACTGACCGCCGGAGTTCAGCTGTCGCCGGACGGCAGAAGGCGAAGAACGAAGCCGCTTGCGAGCGGCGCAGTGCAGCGAAGAGCTCTCCGAATTCGCCGCTAGCTCCACGGTCCTTCTCAGCTGCGAGTAGCAGCGCTCGCAGTACACGGAGCTTCGCAAGGCCCGAAGACCCGGAGGGAAGTATGGCACACGGAAATGTGCCAGGACAGAGACGTGATCTACGTTGTCCCTTCTCGTCATGCAGTTTGTGCCTCTGCTGCTTGTGCTGTTAGGAATCGCTCCTTGAAAGACGAGCGAGAGCGTCCTTCCGGGTGCATTGCACTGAGTCGAGTGCTCGCTCGGGACTTTGCACTCGGGGCCAAGGCAAGAGGGCGTGCTTGCCCGCAGAACTGAGAACACGCTGTTGGGCAGAGCTGCAACTGACCGCCGGAGTTCAGCTGTCGCCGGACGGCAGAAGGCGAAGAACGAAGCCGCTTGCGAGCGGCGCAGTGCAGCGAAGAGCTCTCCGAATTCGCCGCTAGCTCCACGGTCCTTCTGAGCTGCGAGTAGCAGCGCTCGCAGTACACGGAGCTTCGCAAGGCCCGAAGACCCGGAGGGAAGTATGGCACACGGAAATGTGCCAGGACAGAGACGTGTTCTACGTTGTCCCTTCTCGTCATGCAGTTTGTGCCTCTGCTGCTTCTGCTGTTAGGAATCGCTCCTTGAAAGACGAGCGAGAGCGTCCTTCCGGGTGCATTGCACTGAGTCGAGTGCTCGCTCGGGACTTTGCTCTCGGGGCCAAGGCAAGAGGGCGTGCTTGCCCGCAGAACTGAGAACACGCTGTTGGGCAGAGCTGCAACTGACCGCCGGAGTTCAGCTCTCGCCGGACGGCAGAAGGCGAAGAACGAAGCCGCTTGCGAGCGGCGCAGTGCAGCGAAGAGCTCTCCGAATTCGCCGCTAGCTCCACGGTCCTTCTCAGCTGCGAGTAGCAGCGCTCGCAGTACACGGAGCTTCGCAAGGCCCGAAGACCCGGAGGGAAGTATGGCACACGGAAATGTGCCAGGACAGAGACGTGTTCTACGTTGTCCCTTCTCGTCATGCAGTTTGTGCCTCTGCTGCTTGTGCTGTTAGGAATCGCTCCTTGAAAGACGAGCGAGAGCGTCCTTCCGGGTGCATTGCACTGAGTCGAGTGCTCGCTCGGGACTTTGCTCTCGGGGCCAAGGCAAGAGGGCGTGCTTGCCCGCAGAACTGAGAACACGCTGTTGGGCAGAGCTGCAACTGACCGCCGGAGTTCAGCTCTCGCCGGACGGCAGAAGGCGAAGAACGAAGCCGCTTGCGAGCGGCGCAGTGCAGCGAAGAGCTCTCCGAATTCGCCGCTAGCTCCACGGTCCTTCTCAGCTGCGAGTAGCAGCGCTCGCAGTACACGGAGCTTCGCAAGGCCCGAAGACCCGGAGGGAAGTATGGCACACGGAAATGTGCCAGGACAGAGACGTGTTCTACGTTGTCCCTTCTCGTCATGCAGTTTGTGCCTCTGCTGCTTGTGCTGTTAGGAATCGCTCCTTGAAAGACGAGCGAGAGCGTCCTTCCGGGTGCATTGCACTGAGTCGAGTGCTCGCTCGGGACTTTGCTCTCGGGGCCAAGGCAAGAGGGCGTGCTTGCCCGCAGAACTGAGAACACGCTGTTGGGCAGAGCTGCAACTGACCGCCGGAGTTCAGCTCTCGCCGGACGGCAGAAGGCGAAGAACGAAGCCGCTTGCGAGCGGCGCAGTGCAGCGAAGAGCTCTCCGAATTCGCCGCTTGCTCCACGGTCCTTCTCAGCTGCGAGTAGCAGCGCTCGCAGTACACGGAGCTTCGCAAGGCCCGAAGACCCGGAGGGAAGTATCGCACACGAAAATGTGCCAGGACAGAGACGTGTTCTACGTTGTCCCTTCTCGTCATGCAGTTTGTGCCTCTGCTGCTTCTGCTGTTAGGAATCGCTCCTTGAAAGACGAGCGAGAGCGTCCTTCCGGGTGCATTGCACTGAGTCGAGTGCTCGCTCGGGACTTTGCTCCCGGGGCCAAGGCAAGAGGGCGTGCTTGCCCGCAGAACTGAGAACACGCTGTTGGGCAGAGCTGCAACTGACCGCCGGAGTTCAGCTCTCGCCGGACGGCAGAAGGCGAAGAACGAAGCCGCTTGCGAGCGGCGCAGTGCAGCGAAGAGCTCTCCGAATTCGCCGCTTGCTCCACGGTCCTTCTCAGCTGCGAGTAGCAGCGCTCGCAGTACACGGAGCTTCGCAAGGCCCGAAGACCCGGAGGGAAGTATCGCACACGAAAATGTGCCAGGACAGAGACGTGTTCTACGTTGTCCCTTCTCGTCATGCAGTTTGTGCCTCTGCTGCTTCTGCTGTTAGGAATCGCTCCTTGAAAGACGAGCGAGAGCGTCCTTCCGGGTGCATTGCACTGAGTCGAGTGCTCGCTCGGGACTTTGCTCCCGGGGCCAAGGCAAGAGGGCGTGCTTGCCCGCAGAACTGAGAACACGCTGTTGGGCAGAGCTGCAACTGACCGCTGGAGTTCAGCTCTCGCCGGACGGCAGAAGGCGAAGAACGAAGCCGCTTGCGAGCGGCGCAGTGCAGCGAAGAGCTCTCCGAATTCGCCGCTAGCTCCACGGTCCTTCTCAGCTGCGAGTAGCAGCGCTCGCAGTACACGGAGCTTCGCAAGGCCCGAAGACCCGGAGGGAAGTATCGCACACGAAAATGGGCCAGGACAGAGACGTGTTCTACGTTGTCCCTTCTCGTCATGCAGTTTGTGCCTCTGCTGCTTCTGCTGTTAGGAATCGCTCCTTGAAAGGCGAGCGAGAGCGTCCTTCCGGGTGCATTGCACTGAGTCGAGTGCTCGCTCGGGACTTTGCACTCGGGGCCAAGGCAAGAGGGCGTGCTTGCCCGCAGAACTGAGAACACGCTGTTGGGCAGAGCTGCAACTGACCGCTGGAGTTCAGCTCTCGCCGGACGGCAAAAGGCGAAAACGAAGCCGCTTGCGAGCGGCGCAGTGCAGCGAAGAACTCTCCGAATTCGCCGCTAGCTCCACGGTCCTTCTCAGCTGCGAGTAGCAGCGCTCGCAGTACACAGAGCTTCGCAAGGCCCGAAGACCCGGAGGGAAGTATCGCACACGAAAATGTGCCAGGACAGAGACGTGTTCTACGTTGTCCCTTCTCGTCATGCAGTTTGTGCCTCTGCTGCTTTTTCTGTAGGTAATCGCTCCTTGAAAGACGAGCGAGAGCGTCCTTCCGGGTGCATTGCACTGAGTCGAGTGCTCGCTCGGGACTTTGCTCTCGGGGCCAAGGCAAGAGGGCGTGCTTGCCCGCAGAACTGAGAACACGCTGTTGGGCAGAGCTGCAACTGACCGCTGGAGTTCAGCTCTCGCCGGACGGCAGAAGGCGAAGAACGAAGCCGCTTGCGAGCGGCGCAGTGCAGCGAAGAGCTCTCCGAATTCGCCGCTAGCTCCACGGTCCTTCTCAGCTGCGAGTAGCAGCGCTCGCAGTACACAGAGCTTCGCAAGGCCCGAAGACCCGGAGGGAAGTATGGCACACGGAAATGTGCCAGGACAGAGACGTGTTCTACGTTGTCCCTTCTCGTCATGCAGTTTGTGCCTCTGCTGCTTCTGCTGTTAGGAATCGCTCCTTGAAAGGCGAGCGAGAGCGTCCTTCCGGGTGCATTGCACTGAGTCGAGTGCTCGCTCGGGACTTTGCTCTCGGGGCCAAGGCAAGAGGGCGTGCTTGCCCGCAGAACTGAGAACACGCTGTTGGGCAGAGCTGCAACTGACCGCTGGAGTTCAGCTCTCGCCGGACGGCAGAAGGCGAAGAACGAAGCCGCTTGCGAGCGGCGCAGTGCAGCGAAGAGCTCTCCGAATTCGCCGCTAGCTCCACGGTCCTTCTCAGCTGCGAGTAGCAGCGCTCGCAGTACACAGAGCTTCGCAAGGCCCGAAGACCCGGAGGGAAGTATCGCACACGAAAATGCGCCAGGACAGAGACGTGTTCTACGTTGTCCCTTCTCATCATGCAGTTTGTGCCTCTGCTGCTTCTGCTGTTAGGAATCGCTCCTTGAAAGACGAGCGAGAGCGTCCTTCCGGGTGCATTGCACTGAGTCGAGTGCTCGCTCGGGTCTTTGCACTCGGGGCCAAGGCAAGAGGGCGTGCTTGCCCGCAGAACTGAGAACACGCTGTTGGGCAGAGCTGCAACTGACCGCTGGAGTTCAGCTCTCGCCGGACGGCAGAAGGCGAAGAACGAAGCCGCTTGCGAGCGGCGCAGTGCAGCGAAGAGCTCTCCGAATTCGCCGCTAGCTCCACGGTCCTTCTCAGCTGCGAGTAGCAGCGCTCGCAGTACACAGAGCTTCGCAAGGCCCGAAGACCCGGAGGGAAGTATCGCACACGAAAATGCGCCAGGACAGAGACGTGTTCTACGTTGTCCCTTCTCGTCATGCAGTTTGTGCCTCTGCTGCTTCTGCTGTTAGGAATCGCTCCTTGAAAGACGAGCGAGAGCGTCCTTCCGGGTGCATTGCACTGAGTCGAGTGCTCGCTCGGGACTTTGCTCTCGGGGCCAAGGCAAGAGGGCGTGCTTGCCCGCAGAACTGAGAACACGCTGTTGGGCAGAGCTGCAACTGACCGCCGGAGTTCAGCTCTCGCCGGACGGCAGAAGGCGAAGAACGAAGCCGCTTGCGAGCGGCGCAGTGCAGCGAAGAGCTCTCCGAATTCGCCGCTAGCTCCACGGTCCTTCTCAGCTGCGAGTAGCAGCGCTCGCAGTACACAGGGCTTCGCAAGGCCCGAAGACCCGGAGGGAAGTTTCGCACACGAAAATGTGCCAGGACAGAGACGTGTTCTACGTTGTCCCTTCTCGTCATGCAGTTTGTGCCTCTGCTGCTTGTGCTGTTAGGAATCGCTCCTTGAAAGACGAGCGAGAGCGTCCTTCCGGGTGCATTGCACTGAGTCGAGTGCTCGCTCGGGACTTTGCTCTCGGGGCCAAGGCAAGAGGGCGTGCTTGCCCGCAGAACTGAGAACACGCTGTTGGGCAGAGCTGCAACTGACCGCCGGAGTTCAGCTCTCGCCGGACGGCAGAAGGCGAAGAACGAAGCCGCTTGCGAGCGGCGCAGTGCAGCGAAGAGCTCTCCGAATTCGCCGCTAGCTCCACGGTCCTTCTCAGCTGCGAGTAGCAGCGCTCGCAGTACACGGAGCTTCGCAAGGCCCGAAGACCCGGAGGGAAGTATGGCACACGGAAATGTGCCAGGACAGAGACGTGTTCTACGTTGTCCCTTCTCGTCATGCAGTTTGTGCCTCTGCTGCTTGTGCTGTTAGGAATCGCTCCTTGAAAGACGAGCGAGAGCGTCCTTCCGGGTGCATTGCACTGAGTCGAGTGCTCGCTCGGGACTTTGCTCTCGGGGCCAAGGCAAGAGGGCGTGCTTGCCCGCAGAACTGAGAACACGCTGTTGGGCAGAGCTGCAACTGACCGCCGGAGTTCAGCTGTCGCCGGACGGCAGAAGGCGAAGAACGAAGCCGCTTGCGAGCGGCGCAGTGCAGCGAAGAGCTCTCCGAATTCGCCGCTTGCTCCACGGTCCTTCTCAGCTGCGAGTAGCAGCGCTCGCAGTACACGGAGCTTCGCAAGGCCCGAAGACCCGGAGGGAAGTATCGCACACGAAAATGGGCCAGGACAGAGACGTGTTCTACGTTGTCCCTTCTCGTCATGCAGTTTGTGCCTCTGCTGCTTCTGCTGTTAGGAATCGCTCCTTGAAAGACGAGCGAGAGCGTCCTTCCGGGTGCATTGCACTGAGTCGAGTGCTCGCTCGGGACTTTGCTCCCGGGGCCAAGGCAAGAGGGCGTGCTTGCCCGCAGAACTGAGAACACGCTGTTGGGCAGAGCTGCAACTGACCGCCGGAGTTCAGCTCTCGCCGGACGGCAGAAGGCGAAGAACGAAGCCGCTTGCGAGCGGCGCAGTGCAGCGAAGAGCTCTCCGAATTCGCCGCTAGCTCCACGGTCCTTCTCAGCTGCGAGTAGCAGCGCTCGCAGAACACGGAGCTTCGCAAGGCCCGAAGACCCGGAGGGAAGTATCGCACACGAAAATGTGCCAGGACAGAGACGTGTTCTACGTTGTCCCTTCTCGTCATGCAGTTTGTGCCTCTGCTGCTTCTGCTGTTAGGAATCGCTCCTTGAAAGACGAGCGAGAGCGTCCTTCCGGGTGCATTGCACTGAGTCGAGTGCTCGCTCGGGACTTTGCTCCCGGGGCCAAGGCAAGAGGGCGTGCTTGCCCGCAGAACTGAGAACACGCTGTTGGGCAGAGCTGCAACTGACCGCCGGAGTTCAGCTCTCGCCGGACGGCAGAAGGCGAAGAACGAAGCCGCTTGCGAGCGGCGCAGTGCAGCGAAGAGCTCTCCGAATTCGCCGCTTGCTCCACGGTCCTTCTCAGCTGCGAGTAGCAGCGCTCGCAGTACACGGAGCTTCGCAAGGCCCGAAGACCCGGAGGGAAGTATCGCACACGAAAATGTGCCAGGACAGAGACGTGTTCTACGTTGTCCCTTCTCGTCATGCAGTTTGTGCCTCTGCTGCTTCTGCTGTTAGGAATCGCTCCTTGAAAGACGAGCGAGAGCGTCCTTCCGGGTGCATTGCACTGAGTCGAGTGCTCGCTCGGGACTTTGCTCCCGGGGCCAAGGCAAGAGGGCGTGCTTGCCCGCAGAACTGAGAACACGCTGTTGGGCAGAGCTGCAACTGACCGCCGGAGTTCAGCTGTCGCCGGACGGCAGAAGGCGAAGAACGAAGCCGCTTGCGAGCGGCGCAGTGCAGCGAAGAGCTCTCCGAATTCGCCGCTAGCTCCACGGTCCTTCTGAGCTGCGAGTAGCAGCGCTCGCAGTACACGGAGCTTCGCAAGGCCCGAAGACCCGGAGGGAAGTATCGCACACGAAAATGTGCCAGGACAGAGACGTGTTCTACGTTGTCCCTTCTCGTCATGCAGTTTGTGCCTCTGCTGCTTCTGCTGTTAGGAATCGCTCCTTGAAAGGCGAGCGAGAGCGTCCTTCCGGGTGCATTGCACTGAGTCGAGTGCTCGCTCGGGACTTTGCACTCGGGGCCAAGGCAAGAGGGCGTGCTTGCCCGCAGAACTGAGAACACGCTGTTGGGCAGAGCTGCAACTGACCGCTGGAGTTCAGCTCTCGCCGGACGGCAAAAGGCGAAAACGAAGCCGCTTGCGAGCGGCGCAGTGCAGCGAAGAACTCTCCGAATTCGCCGCTAGCTCCACGGTCCTTCTCAGCTGCGAGTAGCAGCGCTCGCAGTACACGGAGCTTCGCAAGGCCCGAAGACCCGGAGGGAAGTATCGCACACGAAAATGTGCCAGGACAGAGACGTGTTCTACGTTGTCCCTTCTCGTCATGCAGTTTGTGCCTCTGCTGCTTTTTCTGTAGGTAATCGCTCCTTGAAAGACGAGCGAGAGCGTCCTTCCGGGTGCATTGCACTGAGTCGAGTGCTCGCTCGGGACTTTGCTCTCGGGGCCAAGGCAAGAGGGCGTGCTTGCCCGCAGAACTGAGAACACGCTGTTGGGCAGAGCTGCAACTGACCGCTGGAGTTCAGCTCTCGCCGGACGGCAGAAGGCGAAGAACGAAGCCGCTTGCGAGCGGCGCAGTGCAGCGAAGAGCTCTCCGAATTCGCCGCTTGCTCCACGGTCCTTCTCAGCTGCGAGTAGCAGCGCTCGCAGTACACGGAGCTTCGCAAGGCCCGAAGACCCGGAGGGAAGTATCGCACACGAAAATGTGCCAGGACAGAGACGTGTTCTACGTTGTCCCTTCTCGTCATGCAGTTTGTGCCTCTGCTGCTTCTGCTGTTAGGAATCGCTCCTTGAAAGACGAGCGAGAGCGTCCTTCCGGGTGCATTGCACTGAGTCGAGTGCTCGCTCGGGACTTTGCTCCCGGGGCCAAGGCAAGAGGGCGTGCTTGCCCGCAGAACTGAGAACACGCTGTTGGGCAGAGCTGCAACTGACCGCCGGAGTTCAGCTCTCGCCGGACGGCAGAAGGCGAAGAACGAAGCCGCTTGCGAGCGGCGCAGTGCAGCGAAGAGCTCTCCGAATTCGCCGCTAGCTCCACGGTCCTTCTGAGCTGCGAGTAGCAGCGCTCGCAGTACACGGAGCTTCGCAAGGCCCGAAGACCCGGAGGGAAGTATCGCACACGAAAATGTGCCAGGACAGAGACGTGTTCTACGTTGTCCCTTCTCGTCATGCAGTTTGTGCCTCTGCTGCTTCTGCTGTTAGGAATCGCTCCTTGAAAGGCGAGCGAGAGCGTCCTTCCGGGTGCATTGCACTGAGTCGAGTGCTCGCTCGGGACTTTGCACTCGGGGCCAAGGCAAGAGGGCGTGCTTGCCCGCAGAACTGAGAACACGCTGTTGGGCAGAGCTGCAACTGACCGCTGGAGTTCAGCTCTCGCCGGACGGCAAAAGGCGAAAACGAAGCCGCTTGCGAGCGGCGCAGTGCAGCGAAGAACTCTCCGAATTCGCCGCTAGCTCCACGGTCCTTCTCAGCTGCGAGTAGCAGCGCTCGCAGTACACAGAGCTTCGCAAGGCCCGAAGACCCGGAGGGAAGTATCGCACACGAAAATGTGCCAGGACAGAGACGTGTTCTACGTTGTCCCTTCTCGTCATGCAGTTTGTGCCTCTGCTGCTTTTTCTGTAGGTAATCGCTCCTTGAAAGACGAGCGAGAGCGTCCTTCCGGGTGCATTGCACTGAGTCGAGTGCTCGCTCGGGACTTTGCTCTCGGGGCCAAGGCAAGAGGGCGTGCTTGCCCGCAGAACTGAGAACACGCTGTTGGGCAGAGCTGCAACTGACCGCTGGAGTTCAGCTCTCGCCGGACGGCAGAAGGCGAAGAACGAAGCCGCTTGCGAGCGGCGCAGTGCAGCGAAGAGCTCTCCGAATTCGCCGCTAGCTCCACGGTCCTTCTCAGCTGCGAGTAGCAGCGCTCGCAGTACACAGAGCTTCGCAAGGCCCGAAGACCCGGAGGGAAGTATGGCACACGGAAATGTGCCAGGACAGAGACGTGTTCTACGTTGTCCCTTCTCGTCATGCAGTTTGTGCCTCTGCTGCTTCTGCTGTTAGGAATCGCTCCTTGAAAGGCGAGCGAGAGCGTCCTTCCGGGTGCATTGCACTGAGTCGAGTGCTCGCTCGGGACTTTGCTCTCGGGGCCAAGGCAAGAGGGCGTGCTTGCCCGCAGAACTGAGAACACGCTGTTGGGCAGAGCTGCAACTGACCGCTGGAGTTCAGCTCTCGCCGGACGGCAGAAGGCGAAGAACGAAGCCGCTTGCGAGCGGCGCAGTGCAGCGAAGAGCTCTCCGAATTCGCCGCTAGCTCCACGGTCCTTCTCAGCTGCGAGTAGCAGCGCTCGCAGTACACAGAGCTTCGCAAGGCCCGAAGACCCGGAGGGAAGTATCGCACACGAAAATGCGCCAGGACAGAGACGTGTTCTACGTTGTCCCTTCTCATCATGCAGTTTGTGCCTCTGCTGCTTCTGCTGTTAGGAATCGCTCCTTGAAAGACGAGCGAGAGCGTCCTTCCGGGTGCATTGCACTGAGTCGAGTGCTCGCTCGGGTCTTTGCACTCGGGGCCAAGGCAAGAGGGCGTGCTTGCCCGCAGAACTGAGAACACGCTGTTGGGCAGAGCTGCAACTGACCGCTGGAGTTCAGCTCTCGCCGGACGGCAGAAGGCGAAGAACGAAGCCGCTTGCGAGCGGCGCAGTGCAGCGAAGAGCTCTCCGAATTCGCCGCTAGCTCCACGGTCCTTCTCAGCTGCGAGTAGCAGCGCTCGCAGTACACAGAGCTTCGCAAGGCCCGAAGACCCGGAGGGAAGTATCGCACACGAAAATGCGCCAGGACAGAGACGTGTTCTACGTTGTCCCTTCTCGTCATGCAGTTTGTGCCTCTGCTGCTTCTGCTGTTAGGAATCGCTCCTTGAAAGACGAGCGAGAGCGTCCTTCCGGGTGCATTGCACTGAGTCGAGTGCTCGCTCGGGACTTTGCTCTCGGGGCCAAGGCAAGAGGGCGTGCTTGCCCGCAGAACTGAGAACACGCTGTTGGGCAGAGCTGCAACTGACCGCCGGAGTTCAGCTCTCGCCGGACGGCAGAAGGCGAAGAACGAAGCCGCTTGCGAGCGGCGCAGTGCAGCGAAGAGCTCTCCGAATTCGCCGCTAGCTCCACGGTCCTTCTCAGCTGCGAGTAGCAGCGCTCGCAGTACACAGGGCTTCGCAAGGCCCGAAGACCCGGAGGGAAGTTTCGCACACGAAAATGTGCCAGGACAGAGACGTGTTCTACGTTGTCCCTTCTCGTCATGCAGTTTGTGCCTCTGCTGCTTGTGCTGTTAGGAATCGCTCCTTGAAAGACGAGCGAGAGCGTCCTTCCGGGTGCATTGCACTGAGTCGAGTGCTCGCTCGGGACTTTGCTCTCGGGGCCAAGGCAAGAGGGCGTGCTTGCCCGCAGAACTGAGAACACGCTGTTGGGCAGAGCTGCAACTGACCGCCGGAGTTCAGCTCTCGCCGGACGGCAGAAGGCGAAGAACGAAGCCGCTTGCGAGCGGCGCAGTGCAGCGAAGAGCTCTCCGAATTCGCCGCTAGCTCCACGGTCCTTCTCAGCTGCGAGTAGCAGCGCTCGCAGTACACGGAGCTTCGCAAGGCCCGAAGACCCGGAGGGAAGTATGGCACACGGAAATGTGCCAGGACAGAGACGTGTTCTACGTTGTCCCTTCTCGTCATGCAGTTTGTGCCTCTGCTGCTTGTGCTGTTAGGAATCGCTCCTTGAAAGACGAGCGAGAGCGTCCTTCCGGGTGCATTGCACTGAGTCGAGTGCTCGCTCGGGACTTTGCTCTCGGGGCCAAGGCAAGAGGGCGTGCTTGCCCGCAGAACTGAGAACACGCTGTTGGGCAGAGCTGCAACTGACCGCCGGAGTTCAGCTGTCGCCGGACGGCAGAAGGCGAAGAACGAAGCCGCTTGCGAGCGGCGCAGTGCAGCGAAGAGCTCTCCGAATTCGCCGCTTGCTCCACGGTCCTTCTCAGCTGCGAGTAGCAGCGCTCGCAGTACACGGAGCTTCGCAAGGCCCGAAGACCCGGAGGGAAGTATCGCACACGAAAATGTGCCAGGACAGAGACGTGTTCTACGTTGTCCCTTCTCGTCATGCAGTTTGTGCCTCTGCTGCTTCTGCTGTTAGGAATCGCTCCTTGAAAGACGAGCGAGAGCGTCCTTCCGGGTGCATTGCACTGAGTCGAGTGCTCGCTCGGGACTTTGCTCCCGGGGCCAAGGCAAGAGGGCGTGCTTGCCCGCAGAACTGAGAACACGCTGTTGGGCAGAGCTGCAACTGACCGCCGGAGTTCAGCTCTCGCCGGACGGCAGAAGGCGAAGAACGAAGCCGCTTGCGAGCGGCGCAGTGCAGCGAAGAGCTCTCCGAATTCGCCGCTAGCTCCACGGTCCTTCTCAGCTGCGAGTAGCAGCGCTCGCAGAACACGGAGCTTCGCAAGGCCCGAAGACCCGGAGGGAAGTATCGCACACGAAAATGTGCCAGGACAGAGACGTGTTCTACGTTGTCCCTTCTCGTCATGCAGTTTGTGCCTCTGCTGCTTCTGCTGTTAGGAATCGCTCCTTGAAAGACGAGCGAGAGCGTCCTTCCGGGTGCATTGCACTGAGTCGAGTGCTCGCTCGGGACTTTGCTCCCGGGGCCAAGGCAAGAGGGCGTGCTTGCCCGCAGAACTGAGAACACGCTGTTGGGCAGAGCTGCAACTGACCGCCGGAGTTCAGCTCTCGCCGGACGGCAGAAGGCGAAGAACGAAGCCGCTTGCGAGCGGCGCAGTGCAGCGAAGAGCTCTCCGAATTCGCCGCTTGCTCCACGGTCCTTCTCAGCTGCGAGTAGCAGCGCTCGCAGTACACGGAGCTTCGCAAGGCCCGAAGACCCGGAGGGAAGTATCGCACACGAAAATGTGCCAGGACAGAGACGTGTTCTACGTTGTCCCTTCTCGTCATGCAGTTTGTGCCTCTGCTGCTTCTGCTGTTAGGAATCGCTCCTTGAAAGACGAGCGAGAGCGTCCTTCCGGGTGCATTGCACTGAGTCGAGTGCTCGCTCGGGACTTTGCTCCCGGGGCCAAGGCAAGAGGGCGTGCTTGCCCGCAGAACTGAGAACACGCTGTTGGGCAGAGCTGCAACTGACCGCCGGAGTTCAGCTGTCGCCGGACGGCAGAAGGCGAAGAACGAAGCCGCTTGCGAGCGGCGCAGTGCAGCGAAGAGCTCTCCGAATTCGCCGCTAGCTCCACGGTCCTTCTGAGCTGCGAGTAGCAGCGCTCGCAGTACACGGAGCTTCGCAAGGCCCGAAGACCCGGAGGGAAGTATCGCACACGAAAATGTGCCAGGACAGAGACGTGTTCTACGTTGTCCCTTCTCGTCATGCAGTTTGTGCCTCTGCTGCTTCTGCTGTTAGGAATCGCTCCTTGAAAGGCGAGCGAGAGCGTCCTTCCGGGTGCATTGCACTGAGTCGAGTGCTCGCTCGGGACTTTGCACTCGGGGCCAAGGCAAGAGGGCGTGCTTGCCCGCAGAACTGAGAACACGCTGTTGGGCAGAGCTGCAACTGACCGCTGGAGTTCAGCTCTCGCCGGACGGCAAAAGGCGAAAACGAAGCCGCTTGCGAGCGGCGCAGTGCAGCGAAGAGCTCTCCGAATTCGCCGCTAGCTCCACGGTCCTTCTCAGCTGCGAGTAGCAGCGCTCGCAGTACACGGAGCTTCGCAAGGCCCGAAGACCCGGAGGGAAGTATGGCACACGGAAATGTGCCAGGACAGAGACGTGTTCTACGTTGTCCCTTCTCGTCATGCAGTTTGTGCCTCTGCTGCTTTTTCTGTAGGTAATCGCTCCTTGAAAGACGAGCGAGAGCGTCCTTCCGGGTGCATTGCACTGAGTCGAGTGCTCGCTCGGGACTTTGCTCTCGGGGCCAAGGCAAGAGGGCGTGCTTGCCCGCAGAACTGAGAACACGCTGTTGGGCAGAGCTGCAACTGACCGCTGGAGTTCAGCTCTCGCCGGACGGCAGAAGGCGAAGAACGAAGCCGCTTGCGAGCGGCGCAGTGCAGCGAAGAGCTCTCCGAATTCGCCGCTAGCTCCACGGTCCTTCTCAGCTGCGAGTAGCAGCGCTCGCAGTACACAGAGCTTCGCAAGGCCCGAAGACCCGGAGGGAAGTATGGCACACGGAAATGTGCCAGGACAGAGACGTGTTCTACGTTGTCCCTTCTCGTCATGCAGTTTGTGCCTCTGCTGCTTCTGCTGTTAGGAATCGCTCCTTGAAAGGCGAGCGAGAGCGTCCTTCCGGGTGCATTGCACTGAGTCGAGTGCTCGCTCGGGACTTTGCTCTCGGGGCCAAGGCAAGAGGGCGTGCTTGCCCGCAGAACTGAGAACACGCTGTTGGGCAGAGCTGCAACTGACCGCTGGAGTTCAGCTCTCGCCGGACGGCAGAAGGCGAAGAACGAAGCCGCTTGCGAGCGGCGCAGTGCAGCGAAGAGCTCTCCGAATTCGCCGCTAGCTCCACGGTCCTTCTCAGCTGCGAGTAGCAGCGCTCGCAGTACACAGAGCTTCGCAAGGCCCGAAGACCCGGAGGGAAGTATCGCACACGAAAATGCGCCAGGACAGAGACGTGTTCTACGTTGTCCCTTCTCGTCATGCAGTTTGTGCCTCTGCTGCTTCTGCTGTTAGGAATCGCTCCTTGAAAGACGAGCGAGAGCGTCCTTCCGGGTGCATTGCACTGAGTCGAGTGCTCGCTCGGGTCTTTGCACTCGGGGCCAAGGCAAGAGGGCGTGCTTGCCCGCAGAACTGAGAACACGCTGTTGGGCAGAGCTGCAACTGACCGCTGGAGTTCAGCTCTCGCCGGACGGCAGAAGGCGAAGAACGAAGCCGCTTGCGAGCGGCGCAGTGCAGCGAAGAGCTCTCCGAATTCGCCGCTAGCTCCACGGTCCTTCTCAGCTGCGAGTAGCAGCGCTCGCAGTACACAGAGCTTCGCAAGGCCCGAAGACCCGGAGGGAAGTATCGCACACGAAAATGCGCCAGGACAGAGACGTGTTCTACGTTGTCCCTTCTCGTCATGCAGTTTGTGCCTCTGCTGCTTCTGCTGTTAGGAATCGCTCCTTGAAAGACGAGCGAGAGCGTCCTTCCGGGTGCATTGCACTGAGTCGAGTGCTCGCTCGGGACTTTGCTCTCGGGGCCAAGGCAAGAGGGCGTGCTTGCCCGCAGAACTGAGAACACGCTGTTGGGCAGAGCTGCAACTGACCGCCGGAGTTCAGCTCTCGCCGGACGGCAGAAGGCGAAGAACGAAGCCGCTTGCGAGCGGCGCAGTGCAGCGAAGAGCTCTCCGAATTCGCCGCTAGCTCCACGGTCCTTCCCAGCTGCGAGTAGCAGCGCTCGCAGTACACGGAGCTTCGCAAGGCCCGAAGACCCGGAGGGAAGTTTCGCACACGAAAATGTGCCAGGACAGAGACGTGTTCTACGTTGTCCCTTCTCGTCATGCAGTTTGTGCCTCTGCTGCTTGTGCTGTTAGGAATCGCTCCTTGAAAGACGAGCGAGAGCGTCCTTCCGGGTGCATTGCACTGAGTCGAGTGCTCGCTCGGGACTTTGCTCTCGGGGCCAAGGCAAGAGGGCGTGCTTGCCCGCAGAACTGAGAACACGCTGTTGGGCAGAGCTGCAACTGACCGCCGGAGTTCAGCTCTCGCCGGACGGCAGAAGGCGAAGAACGAAGCCGCTTGCGAGCGGCGCAGTGCAGCGAAGAGCTCTCCGAATTCGCCGCTAGCTCCACGGTCCTTCTCAGCTGCGAGTAGCAGCGCTCGCAGTACACGGAGCTTCGCAAGGCCCGAAGACCCGGAGGGAAGTATGGCACACGGAAATGTGCCAGGACAGAGACGTGTTCTACGTTGTCCCTTCTCGTCATGCAGTTTGTGCCTCTGCTGCTTGTGCTGTTAGGAATCGCTCCTTGAAAGACGAGCGAGAGCGTCCTTCCGGGTGCATTGCACTGAGTCGAGTGCTCGCTCGGGACTTTGCTCTCGGGGCCAAGGCAAGAGGGCGTGCTTGCCCGCAGAACTGAGAACACGCTGTTGGGCAGAGCTGCAACTGACCGCCGGAGTTCAGCTGTCGCCGGACGGCAGAAGGCGAAGAACGAAGCCGCTTGCGAGCGGCGCAGTGCAGCGAAGAGCTCTCCGAATTCGCCGCTTGCTCCACGGTCCTTCTCAGCTGCGAGTAGCAGCGCTCGCAGTACACGGAGCTTCGCAAGGCCCGAAGACCCGGAGGGAAGTATCGCACACGAAAATGTGCCAGGACAGAGACGTGTTCTACGTTGTCCCTTCTCGTCATGCAGTTTGTGCCTCTGCTGCTTGTGCTGTTAGGAATCGCTCCTTGAAAGACGAGCGAGAGCGTCCTTCCGGGTGCATTGCACTGAGTCGAGTGCTCGCTCGGGACTTTGCTCCCGGGGCCAAGGCAAGAGGGCGTGCTTGCCCGCAGAACTGAGAACACGCTGTTGGGCAGAGCTGCAACTGACCGCCGGAGTTCAGCTCTCGCCGGACGGCAGAAGGCGAAGAACGAAGCCGCTTGCGAGCGGCGCAGTGCAGCGAAGAGCTCTCCGAATTCGCCGCTAGCTCCACGGTCCTTCTCAGCTGCGAGTAGCAGCGCTCGCAGAACACGGAGCTTCGCAAGGCCCGAAGACCCGGAGGGAAGTATCGCACACGAAAATGTGCCAGGACAGAGACGTGTTCTACGTTGTCCCTTCTCGTCATGCAGTTTGTGCCTCTGCTGCTTCTGCTGTTAGGAATCGCTCCTTGAAAGACGAGCGAGAGCGTCCTTCCGGGTGCATTGCACTGAGTCGAGTGCTCGCTCGGGACTTTGCTCCCGGGGCCAAGGCAAGAGGGCGTGCTTGCCCGCAGAACTGAGAACACGCTGTTGGGCAGAGCTGCAACTGACCGCCGGAGTTCAGCTGTCGCCGGACGGCAGAAGGCGAAGAACGAAGCCGCTTGCGAGCGGCGCAGTGCAGCGAAGAGCTCTCCGAATTCGCCGCTTGCTCCACGGTCCTTCTCAGCTGCGAGTAGCAGCGCTCGCAGTACACGGAGCTTCGCAAGGCCCGAAGACCCGGAGGGAAGTATCGCACACGAAAATGTGCCAGGACAGAGACGTGTTCTACGTTGTCCCTTCTCGTCATGCAGTTTGTGCCTCTGCTGCTTCTGCTGTTAGGAATCGCTCCTTGAAAGACGAGCGAGAGCGTCCTTCCGGGTGCATTGCACTGAGTCGAGTGCTCGCTCGGGACTTTGCTCCCGGGGCCAAGGCAAGAGGGCGTGCTTGCCCGCAGAACTGAGAACACGCTGTTGGGCAGAGCTGCAACTGACCGCCGGAGTTCAGCTGTCGCCGGACGGCAGAAGGCGAAGAACGAAGCCGCTTGCGAGCGGCGCAGTGCAGCGAAGAGCTCTCCGAATTCGCCGCTAGCTCCACGGTCCTTCTGAGCTGCGAGTAGCAGCGCTCGCAGTACACGGAGCTTCGCAAGGCCCGAAGACCCGGAGGGAAGTATCGCACACGAAAATGTGCCAGGACAGAGACGTGTTCTACGTTGTCCCTTCTCGTCATGCAGTTTGTGCCTCTGCTGCTTCTGCTGTTAGGAATCGCTCCTTGAAAGGCGAGCGAGAGCGTCCTTCCGGGTGCATTGCACTGAGTCGAGTGCTCGCTCGGGACTTTGCACTCGGGGCCAAGGCAAGAGGGCGTGCTTGCCCGCAGAACTGAGAACACGCTGTTGGGCAGAGCTGCAACTGACCGCTGGAGTTCAGCTCTCGCCGGACGGCAAAAGGCGAAAACGAAGCCGCTTGCGAGCGGCGCAGTGCAGCGAAGAACTCTCCGAATTCGCCGCTAGCTCCACGGTCCTTCTCAGCTGCGAGTAGCAGCGCTCGCAGTACACAGAGCTTCGCAAGGCCCGAAGACCCGGAGGGAAGTATCGCACACGAAAATGTGCCAGGACAGAGACGTGTTCTACGTTGTCCCTTCTCGTCATGCAGTTTGTGCCTCTGCTGCTTTTTCTGTAGGTAATCGCTCCTTGAAAGACGAGCGAGAGCGTCCTTCCGGGTGCATTGCACTGAGTCGAGTGCTCGCTCGGGACTTTGCTCTCGGGGCCAAGGCAAGAGGGCGTGCTTGCCCGCAGAACTGAGAACACGCTGTTGGGCAGAGCTGCAACTGACCGCTGGAGTTCAGCTCTCGCCGGACGGCAGAAGGCGAAGAACGAAGCCGCTTGCGAGCGGCGCAGTGCAGCGAAGAGCTCTCCGAATTCGCCGCTAGCTCCACGGTCCTTCTCAGCTGCGAGTAGCAGCGCTCGCAGTACACAGAGCTTCGCAAGGCCCGAAGACCCGGAGGGAAGTATGGCACACGGAAATGTGCCAGGACAGAGACGTGTTCTACGTTGTCCCTTCTCGTCATGCAGTTTGTGCCTCTGCTGCTTCTGCTGTTAGGAATCGCTCCTTGAAAGGCGAGCGAGAGCGTCCTTCCGGGTGCATTGCACTGAGTCGAGTGCTCGCTCGGGACTTTGCTCTCGGGGCCAAGGCAAGAGGGCGTGCTTGCCCGCAGAACTGAGAACACGCTGTTGGGCAGAGCTGCAACTGACCGCTGGAGTTCAGCTCTCGCCGGACGGCAGAAGGCGAAGAACGAAGCCGCTTGCGAGCGGCGCAGTGCAGCGAAGAGCTCTCCGAATTCGCCGCTAGCTCCACGGTCCTTCTCAGCTGCGAGTAGCAGCGCTCGCAGTACACAGAGCTTCGCAAGGCCCGAAGACCCGGAGGGAAGTATCGCACACGAAAATGCGCCAGGACAGAGACGTGTTCTACGTTGTCCCTTCTCGTCATGCAGTTTGTGCCTCTGCTGCTTCTGCTGTTAGGAATCGCTCCTTGAAAGACGAGCGAGAGCGTCCTTCCGGGTGCATTGCACTGAGTCGAGTGCTCGCTCGGGTCTTTGCACTCGGGGCCAAGGCAAGAGGGCGTGCTTGCCCGCAGAACTGAGAACACGCTGTTGGGCAGAGCTGCAACTGACCGCCGGAGTTCAGCTCTCGCCGGACGGCAGAAGGCGAAGAACGAAGCCGCTTGCGAGCGGCGCAGTGCAGCGAAGAGCTCTCCGAATTCGCCGCTTGCTCCACGGTCCTTCTCAGCTGCGAGTAGCAGCGCTCGCAGTACACGGAGCTTCGCAAGGCCCGAAGACCCGGAGGGAAGTATCGCACACGAAAATGTGCCAGGACAGAGACGTGTTCTACGTTGTCCCTTCTCGTCATGCAGTTTGTGCCTCTGCTGCTTGTGCTGTTAGGAATCGCTCCTTGAAAGACGAGCGAGAGCGTCCTTCCGGGTGCATTGCACTGAGTCGAGTGCTCGCTCGGGACTTTGCTCCCGGGGCCAAGGCAAGAGGGCGTGCTTGCCCGCAGAACTGAGAACACGCTGTTGGGCAGAGCTGCAACTGACCGCCGGAGTTCAGCTCTCGCCGGACGGCAGAAGGCGAAGAACGAAGCCGCTTGCGAGCGGCGCAGTGCAGCGAAGAGCTCTCCGAATTCGCCGCTAGCTCCACGGTCCTTCTCAGCTGCGAGTAGCAGCGCTCGCAGAACACGGAGCTTCGCAAGGCCCGAAGACCCGGAGGGAAGTATCGCACACGAAAATGTGCCAGGACAGAGACGTGTTCTACGTTGTCCCTTCTCGTCATGCAGTTTGTGCCTCTGCTGCTTTTTCTGTAGGTAATCGCTCCTTGAAAGACGAGCGAGAGCGTCCTTCCGGGTGCATTGCACTGAGTCGAGTGCTCGCTCGGGACTTTGCTCTCGGGGCCAAGGCAAGAGGGCGTGCTTGCCCGCAGAACTGAGAACACGCTGTTGGGCAGAGCTGCAACTGACCGCTGGAGTTCAGCTCTCGCCGGACGGCAGAAGGCGAAGAACGAAGCCGCTTGCGAGCGGCGCAGTGCAGCGAAGAGCTCTCCGAATTCGCCGCTAGCTCCACGGTCCTTCTCAGCTGCGAGTAGCAGCGCTCGCAGTACACAGAGCTTCGCAAGGCCCGAAGACCCGGAGGGAAGTATGGCACACGGAAATGTGCCAGGACAGAGACGTGTTCTACGTTGTCCCTTCTCGTCATGCAGTTTGTGCCTCTGCTGCTTCTGCTGTTAGGAATCGCTCCTTGAAAGGCGAGCGAGAGCGTCCTTCCGGGTGCATTGCACTGAGTCGAGTGCTCGCTCGGGACTTTGCTCTCGGGGCCAAGGCAAGAGGGCGTGCTTGCCCGCAGAACTGAGAACACGCTGTTGGGCAGAGCTGCAACTGACCGCTGGAGTTCAGCTCTCGCCGGACGGCAGAAGGCGAAGAACGAAGCCGCTTGCGAGCGGCGCAGTGCAGCGAAGAGCTCTCCGAATTCGCCGCTAGCTCCACGGTCCTTCTCAGCTGCGAGTAGCAGCGCTCGCAGTACACAGAGCTTCGCAAGGCCCGAAGACCCGGAGGGAAGTATCGCACACGAAAATGCGCCAGGACAGAGACGTGTTCTACGTTGTCCCTTCTCGTCATGCAGTTTGTGCCTCTGCTGCTTCTGCTGTTAGGAATCGCTCCTTGAAAGACGAGCGAGAGCGTCCTTCCGGGTGCATTGCACTGAGTCGAGTGCTCGCTCGGGTCTTTGCACTCGGGGCCAAGGCAAGAGGGCGTGCTTGCCCGCAGAACTGAGAACACGCTGTTGGGCAGAGCTGCAACTGACCGCCGGAGTTCAGCTCTCGCCGGACGGCAGAAGGCGAAGAACGAAGCCGCTTGCGAGCGGCGCAGTGCAGCGAAGAGCTCTCCGAATTCGCCGCTAGCTCCACGGTCCTTCTCAGCTGCGAGTAGCAGCGCTCGCAGTACACAGAGCTTCGCAAGGCCCGAAGACCCGGAGGGAAGTATCGCACACGAAAATGCGCCAGGACAGAGACGTGTTCTACGTTGTCCCTTCTCGTCATGCAGTTTGTGCCTCTGCTGCTTCTGCTGTTAGGAATCGCTCCTTGAAAGACGAGCGAGAGCGTCCTTCCGGGTGCATTGCACTGAGTCGAGTGCTCGCTCGGGACTTTGCACTCGGGGCCAAGGCAAGAGGGCGTGCTTGCCCGCAGAACTGAGAACACGCTGTTGGGCAGAGCTGCAACTGACCGCCGGAGTTCAGCTCTCGCCGGACGGCAAAAGGCGAAGAACGAAGCCGCTTGCGAGCGGCGCAGTGCAGCGAAGAGCTCTCCGAATTCGCCGCTAGCTCCACGGTCCTTCTCAGCTGCGAGTAGCAGCGCTCGCAGTACACAGAGCTTCGCAAGGCCCGAAGACCCGGAGGGAAGTATCGCACACGAAAATGCGCCAGGACAGAGACGTGTTCTACGTTGTCCCTTCTCGTCATGCAGTTTGTGCCTCTGCTGCTTCTGCTGTTAGGAATCGCTCCTTGAAAGACGAGCGAGAGCGTCCTTCCGGGTGCATTGCACTGAGTCGAGTGCTCGCTCGGGACTTTGCTCTCGGGGCCAAGGCAAGAGGGCGTGCTTGCCCGCAGAACTGAGAACACGCTGTTGGGCAGAGCTGCAACTGACCGCCGGAGTTCAGCTCTCGCCGGACGGCAAAAGGCGAAAACGAAGCCGATTGCGAGCGGCGCAGTGCAGCGAAGAACTCTCCGAATTCGCCGCTAGCTCCACGGTCCTTCTCAGCTGCGAGTAGCAGCGCTCGCAGTACACAGAGCTTCGCAAGGCCCGAAGTCCCGGAGGGAAGTATCGCACACGAAAATGTGCCAGGACAGAGACGTGTTCTACGTTGTCCCTTCTCGTCATGCAGTTTGTGCCTCTGCTGCTTCTGCTGTTAGGAATCGCTCCTTGAAAGACGAGCGAGAGCGTCCTTCCGGGTGCATTGCACTGAGTCGAGTGCTCGCTCGGGACTTTGCTCCCGGGGCCAAGGCAAGAGGGCGTGCTTGCCCGCAGAACTGAGAACACGCTGTTGGGCAGAGCTGCAACTGACCGCCGGAGTTCAGCTCTCGCCGGACGGCAGAAGGCGAAGAACGAAGCCGCTTGCGAGCGGCGCAGTGCAGCGAAGAGCTCTCCGAATTCGCCGCTTGCTCCACGGTCCTTCTCAGCTGCGAGTAGCAGCGCTCGCAGTACACGGAGCTTCGCAAGGCCCGAAGACCCGGAGGGAAGTATCGCACACGAAAATGTGCCAGGACAGAGACGTGTTCTACGTTGTCCCTTCTCGTCATGCAGTTTGTGCCTCTGCTGCTTCTGCTGTTAGGAATCGCTCCTTGAAAGACGAGCGAGAGCGTCCTTCCGGGTGCATTGCACTGAGTCGAGTGCTCGCTCGGGACTTTGCTCCCGGGGCCAAGGCAAGAGGGCGTGCTTGCCCGCAGAACTGAGAACACGCTGTTGGGCAGAGCTGCAACTGACCGCCGGAGTTCAGCTCTCGCCGGACGGCAGAAGGCGAAGAACGAAGCCGCTTGCGAGCGGCGCAGTGCAGCGAAGAGCTCTCCGAATTCGCCGCTAGCTCCACGGTCCTTCTGAGCTGCGAGTAGCAGCGCTCGCAGTACACGGAGCTTCGCAAGGCCCGAAGACCCGGAGGGAAGTATCGCACACGAAAATGTGCCAGGACAGAGACGTGTTCTACGTTGTCCCTTCTCGTCATGCAGTTTGTGCCTCTGCTGCTTCTGCTGTTAGGAATCGCTCCTTGAAAGGCGAGCGAGAGCGTCCTTCCGGGTGCATTGCACTGAGTCGAGTGCTCGCTCGGGACTTTGCACTCGGGGCCAAGGCAAGAGGGCGTGCTTGCCCGCAGAACTGAGAACACGCTGTTGGGCAGAGCTGCAACTGACCGCTGGAGTTCAGCTCTCGCCGGACGGCAAAAGGCGAAAACGAAGCCGCTTGCGAGCGGCGCAGTGCAGCGAAGAACTCTCCGAATTCGCCGCTAGCTCCACGGTCCTTCTCAGCTGCGAGTAGCAGCGCTCGCAGTACACAGAGCTTCGCAAGGCCCGAAGACCCGGAGGGAAGTATCGCACACGAAAATGTGCCAGGACAGAGACGTGTTCTACGTTGTCCCTTCTCGTCATGCAGTTTGTGCCTCTGCTGCTTTTTCTGTAGGTAATCGCTCCTTGAAAGACGAGCGAGAGCGTCCTTCCGGGTGCATTGCACTGAGTCGAGTGCTCGCTCGGGACTTTGCTCTCGGGGCCAAGGCAAGAGGGCGTGCTTGCCCGCAGAACTGAGAACACGCTGTTGGGCAGAGCTGCAACTGACCGCTGGAGTTCAGCTCTCGCCGGACGGCAGAAGGCGAAGAACGAAGCCGCTTGCGAGCGGCGCAGTGCAGCGAAGAGCTCTCCGAATTCGCCGCTAGCTCCACGGTCCTTCTCAGCTGCGAGTAGCAGCGCTCGCAGTACACAGAGCTTCGCAAGGCCCGAAGACCCGGAGGGAAGTATGGCACACGGAAATGTGCCAGGACAGAGACGTGTTCTACGTTGTCCCTTCTCGTCATGCAGTTTGTGCCTCTGCTGCTTCTGCTGTTAGGAATCGCTCCTTGAAAGGCGAGCGAGAGCGTCCTTCCGGGTGCATTGCACTGAGTCGAGTGCTCGCTCGGGACTTTGCTCTCGGGGCCAAGGCAAGAGGGCGTGCTTGCCCGCAGAACTGAGAACACGCTGTTGGGCAGAGCTGCAACTGACCGCTGGAGTTCAGCTCTCGCCGGACGGCAGAAGGCGAAGAACGAAGCCGCTTGCGAGCGGCGCAGTGCAGCGAAGAGCTCTCCGAATTCGCCGCTAGCTCCACGGTCCTTCTCAGCTGCGAGTAGCAGCGCTCGCAGTACACAGAGCTTCGCAAGGCCCGAAGACCCGGAGGGAAGTATCGCACACGAAAATGCGCCAGGACAGAGACGTGTTCTACGTTGTCCCTTCTCATCATGCAGTTTGTGCCTCTGCTGCTTCTGCTGTTAGGAATCGCTCCTTGAAAGACGAGCGAGAGCGTCCTTCCGGGTGCATTGCACTGAGTCGAGTGCTCGCTCGGGACTTTGCTCTCGGGGCCAAGGCAAGAGGGCGTGCTTGCCCGCAGAACTGAGAACACGCTGTTGGGCAGAGCTGCAACTGACCGCCGGAGTTCAGCTCTCGCCGGACGGCAGAAGGCGAAGAACGAAGCCGCTTGCGAGCGGCGCAGTGCAGCGAAGAGCTCTCCGAATTCGCCGCTTGCTCCACGGTCCTTCTCAGCTGCGAGTAGCAGCGCTCGCAGTACACGGAGCTTCGCAAGGCCCGAAGACCCGGAGGGAAGTATCGCACACGAAAATGTGCCAGGACAGAGACGTGTTCTACGTTGTCCCTTCTCGTCATGCAGTTTGTGCCTCTGCTGCTTCTGCTGTTAGGAATCGCTCCTTGAAAGACGAGCGAGAGCGTCCTTCCGGGTGCATTGCACTGAGTCGAGTGCTCGCTCGGGACTTTGCTCCCGGGGCCAAGGCAAGAGGGCGTGCTTGCCCGCAGAACTGAGAACACGCTGTTGGGCAGAGCTGCAACTGACCGCCGGAGTTCAGCTCTCGCCGGACGGCAGAAGGCGAAGAACGAAGCCGCTTGCGAGCGGCGCAGTGCAGCGAAGAGCTCTCCGAATTCGCCGCTAGCTCCACGGTCCTTCTGAGCTGCGAGTAGCAGCGCTCGCAGTACACGGAGCTTCGCAAGGCCCGAAGACCCGGAGGGAAGTATCGCACACGAAAATGTGCCAGGACAGAGACGTGTTCTACGTTGTCCCTTCTCGTCATGCAGTTTGTGCCTCTGCTGCTTCTGCTGTTAGGAATCGCTCCTTGAAAGGCGAGCGAGAGCGTCCTTCCGGGTGCATTGCACTGAGTCGAGTGCTCGCTCGGGACTTTGCACTCGGGGCCAAGGCAAGAGGGCGTGCTTGCCCGCAGAACTGAGAACACGCTGTTGGGCAGAGCTGCAACTGACCGCTGGAGTTCAGCTCTCGCCGGACGGCAAAAGGCGAAAACGAAGCCGCTTGCGAGCGGCGCAGTGCAGCGAAGAACTCTCCGAATTCGCCGCTAGCTCCACGGTCCTTCTCAGCTGCGAGTAGCAGCGCTCGCAGTACACAGAGCTTCGCAAGGCCCGAAGACCCGGAGGGAAGTATCGCACACGAAAATGTGCCAGGACAGAGACGTGTTCTACGTTGTCCCTTCTCGTCATGCAGTTTGTGCCTCTGCTGCTTTTTCTGTAGGTAATCGCTCCTTGAAAGACGAGCGAGAGCGTCCTTCCGGGTGCATTGCACTGAGTCGAGTGCTCGCTCGGGACTTTGCTCTCGGGGCCAAGGCAAGAGGGCGTGCTTGCCCGCAGAACTGAGAACACGCTGTTGGGCAGAGCTGCAACTGACCGCTGGAGTTCAGCTCTCGCCGGACGGCAGAAGGCGAAGAACGAAGCCGCTTGCGAGCGGCGCAGTGCAGCGAAGAGCTCTCCGAATTCGCCGCTAGCTCCACGGTCCTTCTCAGCTGCGAGTAGCAGCGCTCGCAGTACACAGAGCTTCGCAAGGCCCGAAGACCCGGAGGGAAGTATGGCACACGGAAATGTGCCAGGACAGAGACGTGTTCTACGTTGTCCCTTCTCGTCATGCAGTTTGTGCCTCTGCTGCTTCTGCTGTTAGGAATCGCTCCTTGAAAGGCGAGCGAGAGCGTCCTTCCGGGTGCATTGCACTGAGTCGAGTGCTCGCTCGGGACTTTGCTCTCGGGGCCAAGGCAAGAGGGCGTGCTTGCCCGCAGAACTGAGAACACGCTGTTGGGCAGAGCTGCAACTGACCGCTGGAGTTCAGCTCTCGCCGGACGGCAGAAGGCGAAGAACGAAGCCGCTTGCGAGCGGCGCAGTGCAGCGAAGAGCTCTCCGAATTCGCCGCTAGCTCCACGGTCCTTCTCAGCTGCGAGTAGCAGCGCTCGCAGTACACAGAGCTTCGCAAGGCCCGAAGACCCGGAGGGAAGTATCGCACACGAAAATGCGCCAGGACAGAGACGTGTTCTACGTTGTCCCTTCTCATCATGCAGTTTGTGCCTCTGCTGCTTCTGCTGTTAGGAATCGCTCCTTGAAAGACGAGCGAGAGCGTCCTTCCGGGTGCATTGCACTGAGTCGAGTGCTCGCTCGGGTCTTTGCACTCGGGGCCAAGGCAAGAGGGCGTGCTTGCCCGCAGAACTGAGAACACGCTGTTGGGCAGAGCTGCAACTGACCGCTGGAGTTCAGCTGTCGCCGGACGGCAGAAGGCGAAGAACGAAGCCGCTTGCGAGCGGCGCAGTGCAGCGAAGAGCTCTCCGAATTCGCCGCTAGCTCCACGGTCCTTCTCAGCTGCGAGTAGCAGCGGTCGCAGTACACAGAGCTTCGCAAGGCCCGAAGACCCGGAGGGAAGTATCGCACACGAAAATGCGCCAGGACAGAGACGTGTTCTACGTTGTCCCTTCTCGTCATGCAGTTTGTGCCTCTGCTGCTTCTGCTGTTAGGAATCGCTCCTTGAAAGACGAGCGAGAGCGTCCTTCCGGGTGCATTGCACTGAGTCGAGTGCTCGCTCGGGACTTTGCTCTCGGGGCCAAGGCAAGAGGGCGTGCTTGCCCGCAGAACTGAGAACACGCTGTTGGGCAGAGCTGCAACTGACCGCCGGAGTTCAGCTCTCGCCGGACGGCAGAAGGCGAAGAACGAAGCCGCTTGCGAGCGGCGCAGTGCAGCGAAGAGCTCTCCGAATTCGCCGCTAGCTCCACGGTCCTTCTCAGCTGCGAGTAGCAGCGCTCGCAGTACACAGGGCTTCGCAAGGCCCGAAGACCCGGAGGGAAGTTTCGCACACGAAAATGTGCCAGGACAGAGACGTGTTCTACGTTGTCCCTTCTCGTCATGCAGTTTGTGCCTCTGCTGCTTGTGCTGTTAGGAATCGCTCCTTGAAAGACGAGCGAGAGCGTCCTTCCGGGTGCATTGCACTGAGTCGAGTGCTCGCTCGGGACTTTGCTCTCGGGGCCAAGGCAAGAGGGCGTGCTTGCCCGCAGAACTGAGAACACGCTGTTGGGCAGAGCTGCAACTGACCGCCGGAGTTCAGCTCTCGCCGGACGGCAGAAGGCGAAGAACGAAGCCGCTTGCGAGCGGCGCAGTGCAGCGAAGAGCTCTCCGAATTCGCCGCTAGCTCCACGGTCCTTCTCAGCTGCGAGTAGCAGCGCTCGCAGTACACGGAGCTTCGCAAGGCACGAAGACCCGGAGGGAAGTATGGCACACGGAAATGTGCCAGGACAGAGACGTGTTCTACGTTGTCCCTTCTCGTCATGCAGTTTGTGCCTCTGCTGCTTGTGCTGTTAGGAATCGCTCCTTGAAAGACGAGCGAGAGCGTCCTTCCGGGTGCATTGCACTGAGTCGAGTGCTCGCTCGGGACTTTGCTCTCGGGGCCAAGGCAAGAGGGCGTGCTTGCCCGCAGAACTGAGAACACGCTGTTGGGCAGAGCTGCAACTGACCGCCGGAGTTCAGCTGTCGCCGGACGGCAGAAGGCGAAGAACGAAGCCGCTTGCGAGCGGCGCAGTGCAGCGAAGAGCTCTCCGAATTCGCCGCTTGCTCCACGGTCCTTCTCAGCTGCGAGTAGCAGCGCTCGCAGTACACGGAGCTTCGCAAGGCCCGAAGACCCGGAGGGAAGTATCGCACACGAAAATGTGCCAGGACAGAGACGTGTTCTACGTTGTCCCTTCTCGTCATGCAGTTTGTGCCTCTGCTGCTTCTGCTGTTAGGAATCGCTCCTTGAAAGACGAGCGAGAGCGTCCTTCCGGGTGCATTGCACTGAGTCGAGTGCTCGCTCGGGACTTTGCTCCCGGGGCCAAGGCAAGAGGGCGTGCTTGCCCGCAGAACTGAGAACACGCTGTTGGGCAGAGCTGCAACTGACCGCCGGAGTTCAGCTCTCGCCGGACGGCAGAAGGCGAAGAACGAAGCCGCTTGCGAGCGGCGCAGTGCAGCGAAGAGCTCTCCGAATTCGCCGCTAGCTCCACGGTCCTTCTCAGCTGCGAGTAGCAGCGCTCGCAGAACACGGAGCTTCGCAAGGCCCGAAGACCCGGAGGGAAGTATCGCACACGAAAATGTGCCAGGACAGAGACGTGTTCTACGTTGTCCCTTCTCGTCATGCAGTTTGTGCCTCTGCTGCTTCTGCTGTTAGGAATCGCTCCTTGAAAGACGAGCGAGAGCGTCCTTCCGGGTGCATTGCACTGAGTCGAGTGCTCGCTCGGGACTTTGCTCCCGGGGCCAAGGCAAGAGGGCGTGCTTGCCCGCAGAACTGAGAACACGCTGTTGGGCAGAGCTGCAACTGACCGCCGGAGTTCAGCTCTCGCCGGACGGCAGAAGGCGAAGAACGAAGCCGCTTGCGAGCGGCGCAGTGCAGCGAAGAGCTCTCCGAATTCGCCGCTTGCTCCACGGTCCTTCTCAGCTGCGAGTAGCAGCGCTCGCAGTACACGGAGCTTCGCAAGGCCCGAAGACCCGGAGGGAAGTATCGCACACGAAAATGTGCCAGGACAGAGACGTGTTCTACGTTGTCCCTTCTCGTCATGCAGTTTGTGCCTCTGCTGCTTCTGCTGTTAGGAATCGCTCCTTGAAAGACGAGCGAGAGCGTCCTTCCGGGTGCATTGCACTGAGTCGAGTGCTCGCTCGGGACTTTGCTCCCGGGGCCAAGGCAAGAGGGCGTGCTTGCCCGCAGAACTGAGAACACGCTGTTGGGCAGAGCTGCAACTGACCGCCGGAGTTCAGCTGTCGCCGGACGGCAGAAGGCGAAGAACGAAGCCGCTTGCGAGCGGCGCAGTGCAGCGAAGAGCTCTCCGAATTCGCCGCTAGCTCCACGGTCCTTCTCAGCTGCGAGTAGCAGCGCTCGCAGTACACGGAGCTTCGCAAGGCCCGAAGACCCGGAGGGAAGTATCGCACACGAAAATGTGCCAGGACAGAGACGTGTTCTACGTTGTCCCTTCTCGTCATGCAGTTTGTGCCTCTGCTGCTTCTGCTGTTAGGAATCGCTCCTTGAAAGGCGAGCGAGAGCGTCCTTCCGGGTGCATTGCACTGAGTCGAGTGCTCGCTCGGGACTTTGCACTCGGGGCCAAGGCAAGAGGGCGTGCTTGCCCGCAGAACTGAGAACACGCTGTTGGGCAGAGCTGCAACTGACCGCTGGAGTTCAGCTCTCGCCGGACGGCAAAAGGCGAAAACGAAGCCGCTTGCGAGCGGCGCAGTGCAGCGAAGAACTCTCCGAATTCGCCGCTAGCTCCACGGTCCTTCTCAGCTGCGAGTAGCAGCGCTCGCAGTACACGGAGCTTCGCAAGGCCCGAAGACCCGGAGGGAAGTATCGCACACGAAAATGTGCCAGGACAGAGACGTGTTCTACGTTGTCCCTTCTCGTCATGCAGTTTGTGCCTCTGCTGCTTTTTCTGTAGGTAATCGCTCCTTGAAAGACGAGCGAGAGCGTCCTTCGGGTGCATTGCACTGAGTCGAGTGCTCGCTCGGGACTTTGCTCTCGGGGCCAAGGCAAGAGGGCGTGCTTGCCCGCAGAACTGAGAACACGCTGTTGGGCAGAGCTGCAACTGACCGCTGGAGTTCAGCTCTCGCCGGACGGCAGAAGGCGAAGAACGAAGCCGCTTGCGAGCGGCGCAGTGCAGCGAAGAGCTCTCCGAATTCGCCGCTAGCTCCACGGTCCTTCTCAGCTGCGAGTAGCAGCGCTCGCAGTACACAGAGCTTCGCAAGGCCCGAAGACCCGGAGGGAAGTATGGCACACGGAAATGTGCCAGGACAGAGACGTGTTCTACGTTGTCCCTTCTCGTCATGCAGTTTGTGCCTCTGCTGCTTCTGCTGTTAGGAATCGCTCCTTGAAAGGCGAGCGAGAGCGTCCTTCCGGGTGCATTGCACTGAGTCGAGTGCTCGCTCGGGACTTTGCTCTCGGGGCCAAGGCAAGAGGGCGTGCTTGCCCGCAGAACTGAGAACACGCTGTTGGGCAGAGCTGCAACTGACCGCTGGAGTTCAGCTCTCGCCGGACGGCAGAAGGCGAAGAACGAAGCCGCTTGCGAG
>NW_028276676.1:0-71702 GCF_052056855.1 Sturnus vulgaris | reverse complement strand
TCCCAACAGCGTGTTCTCAGTTCTGCGGGCAAGCACGCCCTCTTGCCTTGGCCCCGAGAGCAAAGTCCCGAGCGAGCACTCGACTCAGTGCAATGCACCCGGAAGGACGCTCTCGCTCGCCTTTCAAGGAGCGATTCCTAACAGCAGAAGCAGCAGAGGCACAAACTGCACGACGAGAGGGGACAACGTAGAACACGTCTCTGTCCTGGCACATTTTCGTGTGCGATACTTCCCTCCGGCTCTTCGGGCCTTGCGAAGCTCTGTGTACTGCGAGCGCTGCTACTCGCAGCTGAGAAGGACCGTGGAGCTAGCGGCGAATTCGGAGAGCTCTTCGCTGCACTGCGCCGCTCGCAAGCGGCTTCGTTCTTCGCCTTCTGCCGTCCGGCGAGAGCTGAACTCCAGCGGTCAGTTGCAGCTCTGCCCAACAGCGTGTTCTCAGTTCTGCGGGCAAGCACGCCCTCTTGCCTTGGCCCCGAGTGCAAAGTCCCGAGCGAGCACTCGACTCAGTGCAATGCACCCGGAAGGACGCTCTCGCTCGCCTTTCAAGGAGCGATTCCTAACAGCAGAAGCAGCAGAGGCACAAACTGCACGACGAGAAGGGACAACGTAGAACACGTCTCTGTCCTGGCACATTTGCGTGTGCGATACTTCCCTCCGGCTCTTCGGGCCTTGCGAAGCTCTGTGTACTGCGAGCGCTGCTACTCGCAGCTGAGAAGGACCGTGGAGCTAGCGGCGAATTCGGAGAGCTCTTCGCTGCACTGCGCCGCTCGCAAGCGGCTTCGTTCTTCGCCTTCTGCCGTCCGGCGAGAGCTGAACTCCAGCGGTCAGTTGCAGCTCTGCCCAACAGCGTGTTCTCAGTTCTGCGGGCAAGCACGCCCTCTTGCCTTGGCCCCGAGAGCAAAGTCCCGAGCGAGCTCTCGACTCAGTGCAATGCACCCGGAAGGACGCTCTCGCTCGCCTTTCAAGGAGCGATTCCTAACAGCAGAAGCAGCAGAGGCACAAACTGCACGACGAGAGGGGACAACGTAGAACACGTCTCTGTCCTGGCACATTTTCGTGTGCGATACTTCCCTCCGGCTCTTCGGGCCTTGCGAAGCTCTGTGTACTGCGAGCGCTGCTACTCGCAGCTGAGAAGGACCGTGGAGCTAGCGGCGAATTCGGAGAGCTCTTCGCTGCACTGCGCCGCTCGCAAGCGGCTTCGTTCTTCGCCTTCTGCCGTCCGGCGAGAGCTGAACTCCAGCGGTCAGTTGCAGCTCTGCCCAACAGCGTGTTCTCAGTTCTGCGGGCAAGCACGCCCTCTTGCCTTGGCCCCGAGAGCAAAGTCCCGAGCGAGCACTCGACTCAGTGCAATGCACCCGGAAGGACGCTCTCGCTCGCCTTTCAAGGAGCGATTCCTAACAGCAGAAGCAGCAGAGGCACAAACTGCACGACGAGAGGGGACAACGTAGAACACGTCTCTGTCCTGGCACATTTGCGTGTGCGATACTTCCCTCCGGCTCTTCGGGCCTTGCGAAGCTCTGTGTACTGCGAGCGCTGCTACTCGCAGCTGAGAAGGACCGTGGAGCTAGCGGCGAATTCGGAGAGCTCTTCGCTGCACTGCGCCGCTCGCAAGCGGCTTCGTTCTTCGCCTTCTGCCGTCCGGCGAGAGCTGAACTCCAGCGGTCAGTTGCAGCTCTGCCCAACAGCGTGTTCTCGGTTCTGCGGGCAAGCACGCCCTCTTGCCTTGGCCGCGAGAGCAAAGTCCCGAGCGAGCACTCGACTCAGTGCAATGCACCCGGAAGGACGCTCTCGCTCGCCTTTCAAGGAGCGATTCCTAACAGCAGAAGCAGCAGAGGCACAAACTGCACGACGAGAGGGGACAACGTAGAACACGTCTCTGTCCTGGCACATTTTCGTGTGCGATACTTCCCTCCGGCTCTTCGGGCCTTGCGAAGCTCTGTGTACTGCGAGCGCTGCTACTCGCAGCTGAGAAGGACCGTGGAGCTAGCGGCGAATTCGGAGAGCTCTTCGCTGCACTGCGCCGCTCGCAAGCGGCTTCGTTCTTCGCCTTCTGCCGTCCGGCGAGAGCTGAACTCCAGCGGTCAGTTGCAGCTCTGCCCAACAGCGTGTTCTCGGTTCTGCGGGCAAGCACGCCCTCTTGCCTTGGCCCCGAGAGCAAAGTCCCGAGCGAGCTCTCGACTCAGTGCAATGCACCCGGAAGGACGCTCTCGCTCGTCTTTCAAGGAGCGATTCCTAACAGCAGAAGCAGCAGAGGCACAAACTGCACGACGAGAAGGGACAACGTAGAACACGTCTCTGTCCTGGCACATTTGCGCTGTGCGATACTTCCCTCCGGCTCTTCGGGCCTTGCGAAGCTCTGTGTACTGCGAGCGCTGCTACTCGCAGCTGAGAAAGACCGTGGAGCTAGCGGCGAATTCGGAGAGCTCTTCGCTGCACTGCGCCGCTCGCAAGCGGCTTCGTTCTTCGCCTTCTGCCGTCCGGCGAGAGCTGAACTCCAGCGGTCAGTTGCAGCTCTGCCCAACAGCGTGTTCTCGGTTCTGCGGGCAAGCACGCCCTCTTGCCTTGGCCGCGAGAGCAAAGTCCCGAGCGAGCACTCGACTCAGTGCAATGCACCCGGAAGGACGCTCTCGCTCGCCTTTCAAGGAGCGATTCCTAACAGCAGAAGCAGCAGAGGCACAAACTGCACGACGAGAGGGGACAACGTAGAACACGTCTCTGTCCTGGCACATTTGCGTGTGCGATACTTCCCTCCGGCTCTTCGGGCCTTGCGAAGCTCTGTGTACTGCGAGCGCTGCTACTCGCAGCTGAGAAGGACCGTGGAGCTAGCGGCGAATTCGGAGAGCTCTTCGCTGCACTGCGCCGCTCGCAAGCGGCTTCGTTCTTCGCCTTCTGCCGTCCGGCGAGAGCTGAACTCCAGCGGTCAGTTGCAGCTCTGCCCAACAGCGTGTTCTCAGTTCTGCGGGCAAGCACGCCCTCTTGCCTTGGCCCCGAGTGCAAAGTCCCGAGCGAGCACTCGACTCAGTGCAATGCACCCGGAAGGACGCTCTCGCTCGCCTTTCAAGGAGCGATTCCTAACAGCAGAAGCAGCAGAGGCACAAACTGCACGACGAGAGGGGACAACGTAGAACACGTCTCTGTCCTGGCACATTTTCGTGTGCGATACTTCCCTCCGGCTCTTCGGGCCTTGCGAAGCTCTGTGTACTGCGAGCGCTGCTACTCGCAGCTGAGAAGGACCGTGGAGCTAGCGGCGAATTCGGAGAGCTCTTCGCTGCACTGCGCCGCTCGCAAGCGGCTTCGTTCTTCGCCTTCTGCCGTCCGGCGAGAGCTGAACTCCAGCGGTCAGTTGCAGCTCTGCCCAACAGCGTGTTCTCGGTTCTGCGGGCAAGCACGCCCTCTTGCCTTGGCCCCGAGTGCAAAGTCCCGAGCGAGCACTCGACTCAGTGCAATGCACCCGGAAGGACGCTCTCGCTCGCCTTTCAAGGAGCGATTCCTAACAGCAGAAGCAGCAGAGGCACAAACTGCACGACGAGAGGGGACAACGTAGAACACGTCTCTGTCCTGGCACATTTTCGTGTGCGATACTTCCCTCCGGCTCTTCGGGCCTTGCGAAGCTCTGTGTACTGCGAGCGCTGCTACTCGCAGCTGAGAAGGACCGTGGAGCTAGCGGCGAATTCGGAGAGCTCTTCGCTGCACTGCGCCGCTCGCAAGCGGCTTCGTTCTTCGCCTTCTGCCGTCCGGCGAGAGCTGAACTCCAGCGGTCAGTTGCAGCTCTGCCCAACAGCGTGTTCTCAGTTCTGCGGGCAAGCACGCCCTCTTGCCTTGGCCCCGAGAGCAAAGTCCCGAGCGAGCTCTCGACTCAGTGCAATGCACCCGGAAGGACGCTCTCGCTCGCCTTTCAAGGAGCGATTCCTAACAGCAGAAGCAGCAGAGGCACAAACTGCACGACGAGAGGGGACAACGTAGAACACGTCTCTGTCCTGGCACATTTGCGTGTGCGATACTTCCCTCCGGCTCTTCGGGCCTTGCGAAGCTCTGTGTACTGCGAGCGCTGCTACTCGCAGCTGAGAAGGACCGTGGAGCTAGCGGCGAATTCGGAGAGCTCTTCGCTGCACTGCGCCGCTCGCAAGCGGCTTCGTTCTTCGCCTTCTGCCGTCCGGCGAGAGCTGAACTCCAGCGGTCAGTTGCAGCTCTGCCCAACAGCGTGTTCTCAGTTCTGCGGGCAAGCACGCCCTCTTGCCTTGGCCCCGAGAGCAAAGTCCCGAGCGAGCACTCGACTCAGTGCAATGCACCCGGAAGGACGCTCTCGCTCGCCTTTCAAGGAGCGATTCCTAACAGCAGAAGCAGCAGAGGCACAAACTGCACGACGAGAGGGGACAACGTAGAACACGTCTCTGTCCTGGCACATTTGCGTGTGCGATACTTCCCTCCGGCTCTTCGGGCCTTGCGAAGCTCTGTGTACTGCGAGCGCTGCTACTCGCAGCTGAGAAGGACCGTGGAGCTAGCGGCGAATTCGGAGAGCTCTTCGCTGCACTGCGCCGCTCGCAAGCGGCTTCGTTCTTCGCCTTCTGCCGTCCGGCGAGAGCTGAACTCCAGCGGTCAGTTGCAGCTCTGCCCAACAGCGTGTTCTCGGTTCTGCGGGCAAGCACGCCCTCTTGCCTTGGCCGCGAGAGCAAAGTCCCGAGCGAGCACTCGACTCAGTGCAATGCACCCGGAAGGACGCTCTCGCTCGCCTTTCAAGGAGCGATTCCTAACAGCAGAAGCAGCAGAGGCACAAACTGCACGACGAGAGGGGACAACGTAGAACACGTCTCTGTCCTGGCACATTTTCGTGTGCGATACTTCCCTCCGGCTCTTCGGGCCTTGCGAAGCTCTGTGTACTGCGAGCGCTGCTACTCGCAGCTGAGAAGGACCGTGGAGCTAGCGGCGAATTCGGAGAGCTCTTCGCTGCACTGCGCCGCTCGCAAGCGGCTTCGTTCTTCGCCTTCTGCCGTCCGGCGAGAGCTGAACTCCAGCGGTCAGTTGCAGCTCTGCCCAACAGCGTGTTCTCGGTTCTGCGGGCAAGCACGCCCTCTTGCCTTGGCCCCGAGAGCAAAGTCCCGAGCGAGCTCTCGACTCAGTGCAATGCACCCGGAAGGACGCTCTCGCTCGTCTTTCAAGGAGCGATTCCTAACAGCAGAAGCAGCAGAGGCACAAACTGCACGACGAGAAGGGACAACGTAGAACACGTCTCTGTCCTGGCACATTTGCGTGTGCGATACTTCCCTCCGGCTCTTCGGGCCTTGCGAAGCTCTGTGTACTGCGAGCGCTGCTACTCGCAGCTGAGAAAGACCGTGGAGCTAGCGGCGAATTCGGAGAGCTCTTCGCTGCACTGCGCCGCTCGCAAGCGGCTTCGTTCTTCGCCTTCTGCCGTCCGGCGAGAGCTGAACTCCAGCGGTCAGTTGCAGCTCTGCCCAACAGCGTGTTCTCAGTTCTGCGGGCAAGCACGCCCTCTTGCCTTGGCCGCGAGAGCAAAGTCCCGAGCGAGCACTCGACTCAGTGCAATGCACCCGGAAGGACGCTCTCGCTCGCCTTTCAAGGAGCGATTCCTAACAGCAGAAGCAGCAGAGGCACAAACTGCACGACGAGAGGGGACAACGTAGAACACGTCTCTGTCCTGGCACATTTGCGTGTGCGATACTTCCCTCCGGCTCTTCGGGCCTTGCGAAGCTCTGTGTACTGCGAGCGCTGCTACTCGCAGCTGAGAAGGACCGTGGAGCTAGCGGCGAATTCGGAGAGCTCTTCGCTGCACTGCGCCGCTCGCAAGCGGCTTCGTTCTTCGCCTTCTGCCGTCCGGCGAGAGCTGAACTCCAGCGGTCAGTTGCAGCTCTGCCCAACAGCGTGTTCTCAGTTCTGCGGGCAAGCACGCCCTCTTGCCTTGGCCCCGAGTGCAAAGTCCCGAGCGAGCACTCGACTCAGTGCAATGCACCCGGAAGGACGCTCTCGCTCGCCTTTCAAGGAGCGATTCCTAACAGCAGAAGCAGCAGAGGCACAAACTGCACGACGAGAGGGGACAACGTAGAACACGTCTCTGTCCTGGCACATTTTCGTGTGCGATACTTCCCTCCGGCTCTTCGGGCCTTGCGAAGCTCTGTGTACTGCGAGCGCTGCTACTCGCAGCTGAGAAGGACCGTGGAGCTAGCGGCGAATTCGGAGAGCTCTTCGCTGCACTGCGCCGCTCGCAAGCGGCTTCGTTCTTCGCCTTCTGCCGTCCGGCGAGAGCTGAACTCCAGCGGTCAGTTGCAGCTCTGCCCAACAGCGTGTTCTCAGTTCTGCGGGCAAGCACGCCCTCTTGCCTTGGCCCCGAGTGCAAAGTCCCGAGCGAGCACTCGACTCAGTGCAATGCACCCGGAAGGACGCTCTCGCTCGCCTTTCAAGGAGCGATTCCTAACAGCAGAAGCAGCAGAGGCACAAACTGCACGACGAGAGGGGACAACGTAGAACACGTCTCTGTCCTGGCACATTTTCGTGTGCGATACTTCCCTCCGGGTCTTCGGGCCTTGCGAAGCTCTGTGTACTGCGAGCGCTGCTACTCGCAGCTGAGAAGGACCGTGGAGCTAGCGGCGAATTCGGAGAGCTCTTCGCTGCACTGCGCCGCTCGCAAGCGGCTTCGTTCTTCGCCTTCTGCCGTCCGGCGAGAGCTGAACTCCAGCGGTCAGTTGCAGCTCTGCCCAACAGCGTGTTCTCAGTTCTGCGGGCAAGCACGCCCTCTTGCCTTGGCCCCGAGAGCAAAGTCCCGAGCGAGCTCTCGACTCAGTGCAATGCACCCGGAAGGACGCTCTCGCTCGCCTTTCAAGGAGCGATTCCTAACAGCAGAAGCAGCAGAGGCACAAACTGCACGACGAGAGGGGACAACGTAGAACACGTCTCTGTCCTGGCACATTTTCGTGTGCGATACTTCCCTCCGGGTCTTCGGGCCTTGCGAAGCTCCGTGTACTGCGAGCGCTGCTACTCGCAGCTGAGAAGGACCGTGGAGCTAGCGGCGAATTCGGAGAGCTCTTCGCTGCACTGCGCCGCTCGCAAGCGGCTTCGTTCTTCGCCTTCTGCCGTCCGGCGAGAGCTGAACTCCAGCGGTCAGTTGCAGCTCTGCCCAACAGCGTGTTCTCGGTTCTGCGGGCAAGCACGCCCTCTTGCCTTGGCCCCGAGAGCAAAGTCCCGAGCGAGCACTCGACTCAGTGCAATGCACCCGGAAGGACGCTCTCGCTCGCCTTTCAAGGAGCGATTCCTAACAGCAGAAGCAGCAGAGGCACAAACTGCACGACGAGAGGGGACAACGTAGAACACGTCTCTGTCCTGGCACATTTTCGTGTGCGATACTTCCCTCCGGCTCTTCGGGCCTTGCGAAGCTCTGTGTACTGCGAGCGCTGCTACTCGCAGCTGAGAAGGACCGTGGAGCTAGCGGCGAATTCGGAGAGCTCTTCGCTGCACTGCGCCGCTCGCAAGCGGCTTCGTTCTTCGCCTTCTGCCGTCCGGCGAGAGCTGAACTCCAGCGGTCAGTTGCAGCTCTGCCCAACAGCGTGTTCTCGGTTCTGCGGGCAAGCACGCCCTCTTGCCTTGGCCCCGAGAGCAAAGTCCCGAGCGAGCACTCGACTCAGTGCAATGCACCCGGAAGGACGCTCTCGCTCGCCTTTCAAGGAGCGATTCCTAACAGCAGAAGCAGCAGAGGCACAAACTGCACGACGAGAGGGGACAACGTAGAACACGTCTCTGTCCTGGCACATTTGCGTGTGCGATACTTCCCTCCGGCTCTTCGGGCCTTGCGAAGCTCTGTGTACTGCGAGCGCTGCTACTCGCAGCTGAGAAGGACCGTGGAGCTAGCGGCGAATTCGGAGAGCTCTTCGCTGCACTGCGCCGCTCGCAAGCGGCTTCGTTCTTCGCCTTCTGCCGTCCGGCGAGAGCTGAACTCCAGCGGTCAGTTGCAGCTCTGCCCAACAGCGTGTTCTCGGTTCTGCGGGCAAGCACGCCCTCTTGCCTTGGCCCCGAGAGCAAAGTCCCGAGCGAGCACTCGACTCAGTGCAATGCACCCGGAAGGACGCTCTCGCTCGCCTTTCAAGGAGCGATTCCTAACAGCAGAAGCAGCAGAGGCACAAACTGCACGACGAGAGGGGACAACGTAGAACACGTCTCTGTCCTGGCACATTTGCGTGTGCGATACTTCCCTCCGGCTCTTCGGGCCTTGCGAAGCTCTGTGTACTGCGAGCGCTGCTACTCGCAGCTGAGAAGGACCGTGGAGCTAGCGGCGAATTCGGAGAGCTCTTCGCTGCACTGCGCCGCTCGCAAGCGGCTTCGTTCTTCGCCTTCTGCCGTCCGGCGAGAGCTGAACTCCAGCGGTCAGTTGCAGCTCTGCCCAACAGCGTGTTCTCGGTTCTGCGGGCAAGCACGCCCTCTTGCCTTGGCCCCGAGAGCAAAGTCCCGAGCGAGCACTCGACTCAGTGCAATGCACCCGGAAGGACGCTCTCGCTCGCCTTTCAAGGAGCGATTCCTAACAGCAGAAGCAGCAGAGGCACAAACTGCACGACGAGAGGGGACAACGTAGAACACGTCTCTGTCCTGGCACATTTGCGTGTGCGATACTTCCCTCCGGCTCTTCGGGCCTTGCGAAGCTCTGTGTACTGCGAGCGCTGCTACTCGCAGCTGAGAAGGACCGTGGAGCTAGCGGCGAATTCGGAGAGCTCTTCGCTGCACTGCGCCGCTCGCAAGCGGCTTCGTTCTTCGCCTTCTGCCGTCCGGCGAGAGCTGAACTCCAGCGGTCAGTTGCAGCTCTGCCCAACAGCGTGTTCTCGGTTCTGCGGGCAAGCACGCCCTCTTGCCTTGGCCCCGAGAGCAAAGTCCCGAGCGAGCACTCGACTCAGTGCAATGCACCCGGAAGGACGCTCTCGCTCGCCTTTCAAGGAGCGATTCCTAACAGCAGAAGCAGCAGAGGCACAAACTGCACGACGAGAGGGGACAACGTAGAACACGTCTCTGTCCTGGCACATTTGCGTGTGCGATACTTCCCTCCGGCTCTTCGGGCCTTGCGAAGCTCTGTGTACTGCGAGCGCTGCTACTCGCAGCTGAGAAGGACCGTGGAGCTAGCGGCGAATTCGGAGAGCTCTTCGCTGCACTGCGCCGCTCGCAAGCGGCTTCGTTCTTCGCCTTCTGCCGTCCGGCGAGAGCTGAACTCCAGCGGTCAGTTGCAGCTCTGCCCAACAGCGTGTTCTCGGTTCTGCGGGCAAGCACGCCCTCTTGCCTTGGCCCCGAGAGCAAAGTCCCGAGCGAGCACTCGACTCAGTGCAATGCACCCGGAAGGACGCTCTCGCTCGCCTTTCAAGGAGCGATTCCTAACAGCAGAAGCAGCAGAGGCACAAACTGCACGACGAGAGGGGACAACGTAGAACACGTCTCTGTCCTGGCACATTTGCGTGTGCGATACTTCCCTCCGGCTCTTCGGGCCTTGCGAAGCTCTGTGTACTGCGAGCGCTGCTACTCGCAGCTGAGAAGGACCGTGGAGCTAGCGGCGAATTCGGAGAGCTCTTCGCTGCACTGCGCCGCTCGCAAGCGGCTTCGTTCTTCGCCTTCTGCCGTCCGGCGAGAGCTGAACTCCAGCGGTCAGTTGCAGCTCTGCCCAACAGCGTGTTCTCGGTTCTGCGGGCAAGCACGCCCTCTTGCCTTGGCCGCGAGAGCAAAGTCCCGAGCGAGCACTCGACTCAGTGCAATGCACCCGGAAGGACGCTCTCGCTCGCCTTTCAAGGAGCGATTCCTAACAGCAGAAGCAGCAGAGGCACAAACTGCACGACGAGAGGGGACAACGTAGAACACGTCTCTGTCCTGGCACATTTGCGTGTGCGATACTTCCCTCCGGCTCTTCGGGCCTTGCGAAGCTCTGTGTACTGCGAGCGCTGCTACTCGCAGCTGAGAAGGACCGTGGAGCTAGCGGCGAATTCGGAGAGCTCTTCGCTGCACTGCGCCGCTCGCAAGCGGCTTCGTTCTTCGCCTTCTGCCGTCCGGCGAGAGCTGAACTCCAGCGGTCAGTTGCAGCTCTGCCCAACAGCGTGTTCTCAGTTCTGCGGGCAAGCACGCCCTCTTGCCTTGGCCGCGAGAGCAAAGTCCCGAGCGAGCACTCGACTCAGTGCAATGCACCCGGAAGGACGCTCTCGCTCGCCTTTCAAGGAGCGATTCCTAACAGCAGAAGCAGCAGAGGCACAAACTGCACGACGAGAGGGGACAACGTAGAACACGTCTCTGTCCTGGCACATTTGCGTGTGCGATACTTCCCTCCGGCTCTTCGGGCCTTGCGAAGCTCTGTGTACTGCGAGCGCTGCTACTCGCAGCTGAGAAGGACCGTGGAGCTAGCGGCGAATTCGGAGAGCTCTTCGCTGCACTGCGCCGCTCGCAAGCGGCTTCGTTCTTCGCCTTCTGCCGTCCGGCGAGAGCTGAACTCCAGCGGTCAGTTGCAGCTCTGCCCAACAGCGTGTTCTCAGTTCTGCGGGCAAGCACGCCCTCTTGCCTTGGCCGCGAGAGCAAAGTCCCGAGCGAGCACTCGACTCAGTGCAATGCACCCGGAAGGACGCTCTCGCTCGCCTTTCAAGGAGCGATTCCTAACAGCAGAAGCAGCAGAGGCACAAACTGCACGACGAGAGGGGACAACGTAGAACACGTCTCTGTCCTGGCACATTTGCGTGTGCGATACTTCCCTCCGGCTCTTCGGGCCTTGCGAAGCTCTGTGTACTGCGAGCGCTGCTACTCGCAGCTGAGAAGGACCGTGGAGCTAGCGGCGAATTCGGAGAGCTCTTCGCTGCACTGCGCCGCTCGCAAGCGGCTTCGTTCTTCGCCTTCTGCCGTCCGGCGAGAGCTGAACTCCAGCGGTCAGTTGCAGCTCTGCCCAACAGCGTGTTCTCAGTTCTGCGGGCAAGCACGCCCTCTTGCCTTGGCCGCGAGAGCAAAGTCCCGAGCGAGCACTCGACTCAGTGCAATGCACCCGGAAGGACGCTCTCGCTCGCCTTTCAAGGAGCGATTCCTAACAGCAGAAGCAGCAGAGGCACAAACTGCACGACGAGAGGGGACAACGTAGAACACGTCTCTGTCCTGGCACATTTTCGTGTGCGATACTTCCCTCCGGCTCTTCGGGCCTTGCGAAGCTCTGTGTACTGCGAGCGCTGCTACTCGCAGCTGAGAAGGACCGTGGAGCTAGCGGCGAATTCGGAGAGCTCTTCGCTGCACTGCGCCGCTCGCAAGCGGCTTCGTTCTTCGCCTTCTGCCGTCCGGCGAGAGCTGAACTCCAGCGGTCAGTTGCAGCTCTGCCCAACAGCGTGTTCTCAGTTCTGCGGGCAAGCACGCCCTCTTGCCTTGGCCCCGAGTGCAAAGTCCCGAGCGAGCACTCGACTCAGTGCAATGCACCCGGAAGGACGCTCTCGCTCGCCTTTCAAGGAGCGATTCCTAACAGCAGAAGCAGCAGAGGCACAAACTGCACGACGAGAAGGGACAACGTAGAACACGTCTCTGTCCTGGCACATTTGCGTGTGCGATACTTCCCTCCGGCTCTTCGGGCCTTGCGAAGCTCCGTGTACTGCGAGCGCTGCTACTCGCAGCTGAGAAGGACCGTGGAGCTAGCGGCGAATTCGGAGAGCTCTTCGCTGCACTGCGCCGCTCGCAAGCGGCTTCGTTCTTCGCCTTCTGCCGTCCGGCGAGAGCTGAACTCCAGCGGTCAGTTGCAGCTCTGCCCAACAGCGTGTTCTCAGTTCTGCGGGCAAGCACGCCCTCTTGCCTTGGCCCCGAGAGCAAAGTCCCGAGCGAGCACTCGACTCAGTGCAATGCACCCGGAAGGACGCTCTCGCTCGCCTTTCAAGGAGCGATTCCTAACAGCAGAAGCAGCAGAGGCACAAACTGCACGACGAGAGGGGACAACGTAGAACACGTCTCTGTCCTGGCACATTTGCGTGTGCGATACTTCCCTCCGGCTCTTCGGGCCTTGCGAAGCCCCGTGTACTGCGAGCGCTGCTACTCGCAGCTGAGAAGGACCGTGGAGCTAGCGGCGAATTCGGAGAGCTCTTCGCTGCACTGCGCCGCTCGCAAGCGGCTTCGTTCTTCGCCTTCTGCCGTCCGGCGAGAGCTGAACTCCAGCGGTCAGTTGCAGCTCTGCCCAACAGCGTGTTCTCAGTTCTGCGGGCAAGCACGCCCTCTTGCCTTGGCCCCGAGTGCAAAGTCCCGAGCGAGCACTCGACTCAGTGCAATGCACCCGGAAGGACGCTCTCGCTCGCCTTTCAAGGAGCGATTCCTAACAGCAGAAGCAGCAGAGGCACAAACTGCACGACGAGAAGGGACAACGTAGAACACGTCTCTGTCCTGGCACATTTGCGTGTGCGATACTTCCCTCCGGCTCTTCGGGCCTTGCGAAGCTCTGTGTACTGCGAGCGCTGCTACTCGCAGCTGAGAAGGACCGTGGAGCTAGCGGCGAATTCGGAGAGCTCTTCGCTGCACTGCGCCGCTCGCAAGCGGCTTCGTTCTTCGCCTTCTGCCGTCCGGCGAGAGCTGAACTCCAGCGGTCAGTTGCAGCTCTGCCCAACAGCGTGTTCTCAGTTCTGCGGGCAAGCACGCCCTCTTGCCTTGGCCCCGAGAGCAAAGTCCCGAGCGAGCTCTCGACTCAGTGCAATGCACCCGGAAGGACGCTCTCGCTCGCCTTTCAAGGAGCGATTCCTAACAGCAGAAGCAGCAGAGGCACAAACTGCACGACGAGAAGGGACAACGTAGAACACGTCTCTGTCCTGGCACATTTGCGTGTGCGATACTTCCCTCCGGCTCTTCGGGCCTTGCGAAGCTCTGTGTACTGCGAGCGCTGCTACTCGCAGCTGAGAAGGACCGTGGAGCTAGCGGCGAATTCGGAGAGCTCTTCGCTGCACTGCGCCGCTCGCAAGCGGCTTCGTTCTTCGCCTTCTGCCGTCCGGCGAGAGCTGAACTCCAGCGGTCAGTTGCAGCTCTGCCCAACAGCGTGTTCTCGGTTCTGCGGGCAAGCACGCCCTCTTGCCTTGGCCCCGAGAGCAAAGTCCCGAGCGAGCACTCGACTCAGTGCAATGCACCCGGAAGGACGCTCTCGCTCGCCTTTCAAGGAGCGATTCCTAACAGCAGAAGCAGCAGAGGCACAAACTGCACGACGAGAGGGGACAACGTAGAACACGTCTCTGTCCTGGCACATTTTCGTGTGCGATACTTCCCTCCGGCTCTTCGGGCCTTGCGAAGCTCTGTGTACTGCGAGCGCTGCTACTCGCAGCTGAGAAGGACCGTGGAGCTAGCGGCGAATTCGGAGAGCTCTTCGCTGCACTGCGCCGCTCGCAAGCGGCTTCGTTCTTCGCCTTCTGCCGTCCGGCGAGAGCTGAACTCCAGCGGTCAGTTGCAGCTCTGCCCAACAGCGTGTTCTCGGTTCTGCGGGCAAGCACGCCCTCTTGCCTTGGCCCCGAGTGCAAAGTCCCGAGCGAGCACTCGACTCAGTGCAATGCACCCGGAAGGACGCTCTCGCTCGCCTTTCAAGGAGCGATTCCTAACAGCAGAAGCAGCAGAGGCACAAACTGCACGACGAGAAGGGACAACGTAGAACACGTCTCTGTCCTGGCACATTTGCGTGTGCGATACTTCCCTCCGGCTCTTCGGGCCTTGCGAAGCTCTGTGTACTGCGAGCGCTGCTACTCGCAGCTGAGAAGGACCGTGGAGCTAGCGGCGAATTCGGAGAGCTCTTCGCTGCACTGCGCCGCTCGCAAGCGGCTTCGTTCTTCGCCTTCTGCCGTCCGGCGAGAGCTGAACTCCAGCGGTCAGTTGCAGCTCTGCCCAACAGCGTGTTCTCGGTTCTGCGGGCAAGCACGCCCTCTTGCCTTGGCCCCGAGAGCAAAGTCCCGAGCGAGCTCTCGACTCAGTGCAATGCACCCGGAAGGACGCTCTCGCTCGTCTTTCAAGGAGCGATTCCTAACAGCAGAAGCAGCAGAGGCACAAACTGCACGACGAGAAGGGACAACGTAGAACACGTCTCTGTCCTGGCACATTTGCGTGTGCGATACTTCCCTCCGGCTCTTCGGGCCTTGCGAAGCTCTGTGTACTGCGAGCGCTGCTACTCGCAGCTGAGAAGGACCGTGGAGCTAGCGGCGAATTCGGAGAGCTCTTCGCTGCACTGCGCCGCTCGCAAGCGGCTTCGTTCTTCGCCTTCTGCCGTCCGGCGAGAGCTGAACTCCAGCGGTCAGTTGCAGCTCTGCCCAACAGCGTGTTCTCGGTTCTGCGGGCAAGCACGCCCTCTTGCCTTGGCCCCGAGAGCAAAGTCCCGAGCGAGCACTCGACTCAGTGCAATGCACCCGGAAGGACGCTCTCGCTCGCCTTTCAAGGAGCGATTCCTAACAGCAGAAGCAGCAGAGGCACAAACTGCACGACGAGAGGGGACAACGTAGAACACGTCTCTGTCCTGGCACATTTTCGTGTGCGATACTTCCCTCCGGCTCTTCGGGCCTTGCGAAGCTCTGTGTACTGCGAGCGCTGCTACTCGCAGCTGAGAAGGACCGTGGAGCTAGCGGCGAATTCGGAGAGCTCTTCGCTGCACTGCGCCGCTCGCAAGCGGCTTCGTTCTTCGCCTTCTGCCGTCCGGCGAGAGCTGAACTCCAGCGGTCAGTTGCAGCTCTGCCCAACAGCGTGTTCTCGGTTCTGCGGGCAAGCACGCCCTCTTGCCTTGGCCCCGAGAGCAAAGTCCCGAGCGAGCACTCGACTCAGTGCAATGCACCCGGAAGGACGCTCTCGCTCGCCTTTCAAGGAGCGATTCCTAACAGCAGAAGCAGCAGAGGCACAAACTGCACGACGAGAGGGGACAACGTAGAACACGTCTCTGTCCTGGCACATTTGCGTGTGCGATACTTCCCTCCGGCTCTTCGGGCCTTGCGAAGCTCTGTGTACTGCGAGCGCTGCTACTCGCAGCTGAGAAGGACCGTGGAGCTAGCGGCGAATTCGGAGAGCTCTTCGCTGCACTGCGCCGCTCGCAAGCGGCTTCGTTCTTCGCCTTCTGCCGTCCGGCGAGAGCTGAACTCCAGCGGTCAGTTGCAGCTCTGCCCAACAGCGTGTTCTCGGTTCTGCGGGCAAGCACGCCCTCTTGCCTTGGCCCCGAGAGCAAAGTCCCGAGCGAGCACTCGACTCAGTGCAATGCACCCGGAAGGACGCTCTCGCTCGCCTTTCAAGGAGCGATTCCTAACAGCAGAAGCAGCAGAGGCACAAACTGCACGACGAGAGGGGACAACGTAGAACACGTCTCTGTCCTGGCACATTTGCGTGTGCGATACTTCCCTCCGGCTCTTCGGGCCTTGCGAAGCTCTGTGTACTGCGAGCGCTGCTACTCGCAGCTGAGAAGGACCGTGGAGCTAGCGGCGAATTCGGAGAGCTCTTCGCTGCACTGCGCCGCTCGCAAGCGGCTTCGTTCTTCGCCTTCTGCCGTCCGGCGAGAGCTGAACTCCAGCGGTCAGTTGCAGCTCTGCCCAACAGCGTGTTCTCGGTTCTGCGGGCAAGCACGCCCTCTTGCCTTGGCCCCGAGAGCAAAGTCCCGAGCGAGCACTCGACTCAGTGCAATGCACCCGGAAGGACGCTCTCGCTCGCCTTTCAAGGAGCGATTCCTAACAGCAGAAGCAGCAGAGGCACAAACTGCACGACGAGAGGGGACAACGTAGAACACGTCTCTGTCCTGGCACATTTGCGTGTGCGATACTTCCCTCCGGCTCTTCGGGCCTTGCGAAGCTCTGTGTACTGCGAGCGCTGCTACTCGCAGCTGAGAAGGACCGTGGAGCTAGCGGCGAATTCGGAGAGCTCTTCGCTGCACTGCGCCGCTCGCAAGCGGCTTCGTTCTTCGCCTTCTGCCGTCCGGCGAGAGCTGAACTCCAGCGGTCAGTTGCAGCTCTGCCCAACAGCGTGTTCTCGGTTCTGCGGGCAAGCACGCCCTCTTGCCTTGGCCCCGAGAGCAAAGTCCCGAGCGAGCTCTCGACTCAGTGCAATGCACCCGGAAGGACGCTCTCGCTCGTCTTTCAAGGAGCGATTCCTAACAGCAGAAGCAGCAGAGGCACAAACTGCACGACGAGAGGGGACAACGTAGAACACGTCTCTGTCCTGGCACATTTGCGTGTGCGATACTTCCCTCCGGCTCTTCGGGCCTTGCGAAGCTCTGTGTACTGCGAGCGCTGCTACTCGCAGCTGAGAAGGACCGTGGAGCTAGCGGCGAATTCGGAGAGCTCTTCGCTGCACTGCGCCGCTCGCAAGCGGCTTCGTTCTTCGCCTTCTGCCGTCCGGCGAGAGCTGAACTCCAGCGGTCAGTTGCAGCTCTGCCCAACAGCGTGTTCTCGGTTCTGCGGGCAAGCACGCCCTCTTGCCTTGGCCCCGAGAGCAAAGTCCCGAGCGAGCACTCGACTCAGTGCAATGCACCCGGAAGGACGCTCTCGCTCGCCTTTCAAGGAGCGATTCCTAACAGCAGAAGCAGCAGAGGCACAAACTGCACGACGAGAGGGGACAACGTAGAACACGTCTCTGTCCTGGCACATTTGCGTGTGCGATACTTCCCTCCGGCTCTTCGGGCCTTGCGAAGCTCTGTGTACTGCGAGCGCTGCTACTCGCAGCTGAGAAGGACCGTGGAGCTAGCGGCGAATTCGGAGAGCTCTTCGCTGCACTGCGCCGCTCGCAAGCGGCTTCGTTCTTCGCCTTCTGCCGTCCGGCGAGAGCTGAACTCCAGCGGTCAGTTGCAGCTCTGCCCAACAGCGTGTTCTCGGTTCTGCGGGCAAGCACGCCCTCTTGCCTTGGCCCCGAGAGCAAAGTCCCGAGCGAGCACTCGACTCAGTGCAATGCACCCGGAAGGACGCTCTCGCTCGCCTTTCAAGGAGCGATTCCTAACAGCAGAAGCAGCAGAGGCACAAACTGCACGACGAGAGGGGACAACGTAGAACACGTCTCTGTCCTGGCACATTTTCGTGTGCGAAACTTCCCTCCGGCTCTTCGGGCCTTGCGAAGCTCTGTGTACTGCGAGCGCTGCTACTCGCAGCTGAGAAGGACCGTGGAGCTAGCGGCGAATTCGGAGAGCTCTTCGCTGCACTGCGCCGCTCGCAAGCGGCTTCGTTCTTCGCCTTCTGCCGTCCGGCGAGAGCTGAACTCCAGCGGTCAGTTGCAGCTCTGCCCAACAGCGTGTTCTCGGTTCTGCGGGCAAGCACGCCCTCTTGCCTTGGCCCCGAGAGCAAAGTCCCGAGCGAGCACTCGACTCAGTGCAATGCACCCGGAAGGACGCTCTCGCTCGTCTTTCAAGGAGCGATTCCTAACAGCAGAAGCAGCAGAGGCACAAACTGCACGACGAGAGGGGACAACGTAGAACACGTCTCTGTCCTGGCACATTTTCGTGTGCGATACTTCCCTCCGGCTCTTCGGGCCTTGCGAAGCTCTGTGTACTGCGAGCGCTGCTACTCGCAGCTGAGAAGGACCGTGGAGCTAGCGGCGAATTCGGAGAGCTCTTCGCTGCACTGCGCCGCTCGCAAGCGGCTTCGTTCTTCGCCTTCTGCCGTCCGGCGAGAGCTGAACTCCAGCGGTCAGTTGCAGCTCTGCCCAACAGCGTGTTCTCGGTTCTGCGGGCAAGCACGCCCTCTTGCCTTGGCCCCGAGAGCAAAGTCCCGAGCGAGCACTCGACTCAGTGCAATGCACCCGGAAGGACGCTCTCGCTCGCCTTTCAAGGAGCGATTCCTAACAGCAGAAGCAGCAGAGGCACAAACTGCATGACGAGAAGGGACAACGTAGAACACGTCTCTGTCCTGGCACATTTCCGTGTGCCATACTTCCCTCCGGGTCTTCGGGCCTTGCGAAGCTCTGTGTACTGCGAGCGCTGCTACTCGCAGCTGAGAAGGACCGTGGAGCTAGCGGCGAATTCGGAGATCTCTTCGCTGCACTGCGCCGCTCGCAAGCGGCTTCGTTCTTCGCCTTCTGCCGTCCGGCGAGAGCTGAACTCCAGCGGTCAGTTGCAGCTCTGCCCAACAGCGTGTTCTCAGTTCTGCGGGCAAGCACGCCCTCTTGCCTTGGCCCCGAGTGCAAAGACCCGAGCGAGCACTCGACTCAGTGCAATGCACCCGGAAGGACGCTCTCGCTCGTCTTTCAAGGAGCGATTACCTACAGCAGAAGCAGCAGAGGCACAAACTGCATGACGAGAAGGGACAACGTAGAACACGTCTCTGTCCTGGCACATTTTCGTGTGCGATACTTCCCTCCGGGTCTTCGGGCCTTGCGAAGCCCTGTGTACTGCGAGCGCTGCTACTCGCAGCTGAGAAGGACCGTGGAGCTAGCGGCGAATTCGGAGAGCTCTTCGCTGCACTGCGCCGCTCGCAAGCGGCTTCGTTCTTCGCCTTCTGCCGTCCGGCGAGAGCTGAACTCCAGCGGTCAGTTGCAGCTCTGCCCAACAGCGTGTTCTCAGTTCTGCGGGCAAGCACGCCCTCTTGCCTTGGCCCCGAGAGCAAAGTCCCGAGCGAGCACTCGACTCAGTGCAATGCACCCGGAAGGACGCTCTCGCTCGTCTTTCAAGGAGCGATTCCTAACAGCAGAAGCAGCAGAGGCACAAACTGCATGACGAGAAGGGACAACGTAGAACACGTCTCTGTCCTGGCACATTTCCGTGTGCCATACTTCCCTCCGGGTCTTCGGGCCTTGCGAAGCTCTGTGTACTGCGAGCGCTGCTACTCGCAGCTGAGAAGGACCGTGGAGCTAGCGGCGAATTCGGAGAGCTCTTCGCTGCACTGCGCCGCTCGCAAGCGGCTTCGTTCTTCGCCTTCTGCCGTCCGGCGAGAGCTGAACTCCAGCGGTCAGTTGCAGCTCTGCCCAACAGCGTGTTCTCAGTTCTGCGGGCAAGCACGCCCTCTTGCCTTGGCCCCGAGAGCAAAGTCCCGAGCGAGCACTCGACTCAGTGCAATGCACCCGGAAGGACGCTCTCGCTCGTCTTTCAAGGAGCGATTACCTACAGCAAAAGCAGCAGAGGCACAAACTGCATGACGAGAAGGGACAACGTAGAACACGTCTCTGTCCTGGCACATTTTCGTGTGCGATACTTCCCTCCGGGTCTTCGGGCCTTGCGAAGCTCTGTGTACTGCGAGCGCTGCTACTCGCAGCTGAGAAGGACCGTGGAGCTAGCGGCGAATTCGGAGAGCTCTTCGCTGCACTGCGCCGCTCGCAAGCGGCTTCGTTCTTCGCCTTCTGCCGTCCGGCGAGAGCTGAACTCCAGCGGTCAGTTGCAGCTCTGCCCAACAGCGTGTTCTCAGTTCTGCGGGCAAGCACGCCCTCTTGCCTTGGCCCCGAGTGCAAAGTCCCGAGCGAGCACTCGACTCAGTGCAATGCACCCGGAAGGACGCTCTCGCTCGTCTTTCAAGGAGCGATTCCTAACAGCAGAAGCAGCAGAGGCACAAACTGCATGACGAGAAGGGACAACGTAGAACACGTCTCTGTCCTGGCGCATTTTCGTGTGCGATACTTCCCTCCGGGTCTTCGGTCCTTGCGAAGCTCTGTGTACTGCGAGCGCTGCTACTCGCAGCTGAGAAGGACCGTGGAGCTAGCGGCGAATTCGGAGAGCTCTTCGCTGCACTGCGCCGCTCGCAAGCGGCTTCGTTTTCGCCTTTTGCCGTCCGGCGAGAGCTGAACTCCAGCGGTCAGTTGCAGCTCTGCCCAACAGCGTGTTCTCAGTTCTGCGGGCAAGCACGCCCTCTTGCCTTGGCCCCGAGTGCAAAGTCCCGAGCGAGCACTCGACTCAGTGCAATGCACCCGGAAGGACGCTCTCGCTCGTCTTTCAAGGAGCGATTCCTAACAGCAGAAGCAGCAGAGGCACAAACTGCATGACGAGAAGGGACAACGTAGAACACGTCTCTGTCCTGGCGCATTTTCGTGTGCGATACTTCCCTCCGGGTCTTCGGGCCTTGCGAAGCCCTGTGTACTGCGAGCGCTGCTACTCGCAGCTGAGAAGGACCGTGGAGCTAGCGGCGAATTCGGAGAGCTCTTCGCTGCACTGCGCCGCTCGCAAGCGGCTTCGTTCTTCGCCTTCTGCCGTCCGGCGAGAGCTGAACTCCAGCGGTCAGTTGCAGCTCTGCCCAACAGCGTGTTCTCAGTTCTGCGGGCAAGCACGCCCTCTTGCCTTGGCCCCGAGAGCAAAGTCCCGAGCGAGCACTCGACTCAGTGCAATGCACCCGGAAGGACGCTCTCGCTCGTCTTTCAAGGAGCGATTACCTACAGCAAAAGCAGCAGAGGCACAAACTGCATGACGAGAAGGGACAACGTAGAACACGTCTCTGTCCTGGCACATTTCCGTGTGCCATACTTCCCTCCGGGTCTTCGGGCCTTGCGAAGCCCTGTGTACTGCGAGCGCTGCTACTCGCAGCTGAGAAGGACCGTGGAGCTAGCGGCGAATTCGGAGAGCTCTTCGCTGCACTGCGCCGCTCGCAAGCGGCTTCGTTCTTCGCCTTCTGCCGTCCGGCGAGAGCTGAACTCCAGCGGTCAGTTGCAGCTCTGCCCAACAGCGTGTTCTCAGTTCTGCGGGCAAGCACGCCCTCTTGCCTTGGCCCCGAGAGCAAAGCCCCGAGCGAGCACTCGACTCAGTGCAATGCACCCGGAAGGACGCTCTCGCTCGCCTTTCAAGGAGCGATTCCTAACAGCAGAAGCAGCAGAGGCACAAACTGCATGACGAGAAGGGACAACGTAGAACACGTCTCTGTCCTGGCACATTTTCGTGTGCGATACTTCCCTCCGGGTCTTCGGGCCTTGCGAAGCTCTGTGTACTGCGAGCGCTGCTACTCGCAGCTGAGAAGGACCGTGGAGCTAGCGGCGAATTCGGAGAGCTCTTCGCTGCACTGCGCCGCTCGCAAGCGGCTTCGTTCTTCGCCTTCTGCCGTCCGGCGAGAGCTGAACTCCAGCGGACAGTTGCAGCTCTGCCCAACAGCGTGTTCTCAGTTCTGCGGGCAAGCACGCCCTCTTGCCTTGGCCCCGAGAGCAAAGCCCCGAGCGAGCACTCGACTCAGTGCAATGCACCCGGAAGGACGCTCTCGCTCGCCTTTCAAGGAGCGATTCCTAACAGCAGAAGCAGCAGAGGCACAAACTGCATGACGAGAAGGGACAACGTAGAACACGTCTCTGTCCTGGCACATTTCCGTGTGCCATACTTCCCTCCGGGTCTTCGGGCCTTGCGAAGCTCTGTGTACTGCGAGCGCTGCTACTCGCAGCTGAGAAGGACCGTGGAGCTAGCGGCGAATTCGGAGAGCTCTTCGCTGCACTGCGCCGCTCGCAAGCGGCTTCGTTCTTCGCCTTCTGCCGTCCGGCGAGAGCTGAACTCGAGCGGTCAGTTGCAGCTCTGCCCAACAGCGTGTTCTCAGTTCTGCGGGCAAGCACGCCCTCTTGCCTTGGCCCCGAGAGCAAAGTCCCGAGCGAGCACTCGACTCAGTGCAATGCACCCGGAAGGACGCTCTCGCTCGCCTTTCAAGGAGCGATTCCTAACAGCAGAAGCAGCAGAGGCACAAACTGCATGACGAGAAGGGACAACGTAGAACACGTCTCTGTCCTGGCACATTTCCGTGTGCCATACTTCCCTCCGGGTCTTCGGGCCTTGCGAAGCTCTGTGTACTGCGAGCGCTGCTACTCGCAGCTGAGAAGGACCGTGGAGCTAGCGGCGAATTCGGAGAGCTCTTCGCTGCACTGCGCCGCTCGCAAGCGGCTTCGTTCTTCGCCTTCTGCCGTCCGGCGAGAGCTGAACTCCAGCGGTCAGTTGCAGCTCTGCCCAACAGCGTGTTCTCAGTTCTGCGGGCAAGCACGCCCTCTTGCCTTGGCCCCGAGAGCAAAGCCCCGAGCGAGCACTCGACTCAGTGCAATGCACCCGGAAGGACGCTCTCGCTCGCCTTTCAAGGAGCGATTCCTAACAGCAGAAGCAGCAGAGGCACAAACTGCATGACGAGAAGGGACAACGTAGAACACGTCTCTGTCCTGGCACATTTTCGTGTGCGAAACTTCCCTCCGGGTCTTCGGGCCTTGCGAAGCCCTGTGTACTGCGAGCGCTGCTACTCGCAGCTGAGAAGGACCGTGGAGCTAGCGGCGAATTCGGAGAGCTCTTCGCTGCACTGCGCCGCTCGCAAGCGGCTTCGTTCTTCGCCTTCTGCCGTCCGGCGAGAGCTGAACTCCAGCGGTCAGTTGCAGCTCTGCCCAACAGCGTGTTCTCAGTTCTGCGGGCAAGCACGCCCTCTTGCCTTGGCCCCGAGAGCAAAGTCCCGAGCGAGCACTCGACTCAGTGCAATGCACCCGGAAGGACGCTCTCGCTCGCCTTTCAAGGAGCGATTCCTAACAGCAGAAGCAGCAGAGGCACAAACTGCATGACGAGAAGGGACAACGTAGAACACGTCTCTGTCCTGGCACATTTCCGTGTGCCATACTTCCCTCCGGGTCTTCGGGCCTTGCGAAGCTCTGTGTACTGCGAGCGCTGCTACTCGCAGCTGAGAAGGACCGTGGAGCTAGCGGCGAATTCGGAGAGCTCTTCGCTGCACTGCGCCGCTCGCAAGCGGCTTCGTTCTTCGCCTTCTGCCGTCCGGCGAGAGCTGAACTCCAGCGGTCAGTTGCAGCTCTGCCCAACAGCGTGTTCTCAGTTCTGCGGGCAAGCACGCCCTCTTGCCTTGGCCCCGAGTGCAAAGACCCGAGCGAGCACTCGACTCAGTGCAATGCACCCGGAAGGACGCTCTCGCTCGTCTTTCAAGGAGCGATTACCTACAGCAGAAGCAGCAGAGGCACAAACTGCATGACGAGAAGGGACAACGTAGAACACGTCTCTGTCCTGGCACATTTTCGTGTGCGATACTTCCCTCCGGGTCTTCGGGCCTTGCGAAGCCCTGTGTACTGCGAGCGCTGCTACTCGCAGCTGAGAAGGACCGTGGAGCTAGCGGCGAATTCGGAGAGCTCTTCGCTGCACTGCGCCGCTCGCAAGCGGCTTCGTTCTTCGCCTTCTGCCGTCCGGCGAGAGCTGAACTCCAGCGGTCAGTTGCAGCTCTGCCCAACAGCGTGTTCTCAGTTCTGCGGGCAAGCACGCCCTCTTGCCTTGGCCCCGAGAGCAAAGTCCCGAGCGAGCACTCGACTCAGTGCAATGCACCCGGAAGGACGCTCTCGCTCGTCTTTCAAGGAGCGATTACCTACAGCAAAAGCAGCAGAGGCACAAACTGCATGACGAGAAGGGACAACGTAGAACACGTCTCTGTCCTGGCACATTTTCGTGTGCGATACTTCCCTCCGGGTCTTCGGGCCTTGCGAAGCTCTGTGTACTGCGAGCGCTGCTACTCGCAGCTGAGAAGGACCGTGGAGCTAGCGGCGAATTCGGAGAGCTCTTCGCTGCACTGCGCCGCTCGCAAGCGGCTTCGTTCTTCGCCTTCTGCCGTCCGGCGAGAGCTGAACTCCAGCGGTCAGTTGCAGCTCTGCCCAACAGCGTGTTCTCAGTTCTGCGGGCAAGCACGCCCTCTTGCCTTGGCCCCGAGAGCAAAGCCCCGAGCGAGCACTCGACTCAGTGCAATGCACCCGGAAGGACGCTCTCGCTCGTCTTTCAAGGAGCGATTCCTAACAGCAGAAGCAGCAGAGGCACAAACTGCATGACGAGAAGGGACAACGTAGAACACGTCTCTGTCCTGGCACATTTTCGTGTGCGATACTTCCCTCCGGGTCTTCGGGCCTTGCGAAGCTCTGTGTACTGCGAGCGCTGCTACTCGCAGCTGAGAAGGACCGTGGAGCTAGCGGCGAATTCGGAGAGCTCTTCGCTGCACTGCGCCGCTCGCAAGCGGCTTCGTTCTTCGCCTTCTGCCGTCCGGCGAGAGCTGAACTCCAGCGGTCAGTTGCAGCTCTGCCCAACAGCGTGTTCTCAGTTCTGCGGGCAAGCACGCCCTCTTGCCTTGGCCCCGAGAGCAAAGCCCCGAGCGAGCACTCGACTCAGTGCAATGCACCCGGAAGGACGCTCTCGCTCGCCTTTCAAGGAGCGATTCCTAACAGCAGAAGCAGCAGAGGCACAAACTGCATGACGAGAAGGGACAACGTAGAACACGTCTCTGTCCTGGCACATTTTCGTGTGCGATACTTCCCTCCGGGTCTTCGGGCCTTGCGAAGCTCTGTGTACTGCGAGCGCTGCTACTCGCAGCTGAGAAGGACCGTGGAGCTAGCGGCGAATTCGGAGAGCTCTTCGCTGCACTGCGCCGCTCGCAAGCGGCTTCGTTTTCGCCTTTTGCCGTCCGGCGAGAGCTGAACTCCAGCGGTCAGTTGCAGCTCTGCCCAACAGCGTGTTCTCAGTTCTGCGGGCAAGCACGCCCTCTTGCCTTGGCCCCGAGAGCAAAGTCCCGAGCGAGCACTCGACTCAGTGCAATGCACCCGGAAGGACGCTCTCGCTCGCCTTTCAAGGAGCGATTCCTAACAGCAGAAGCAGCAGAGGCACAAACTGCATGACGAGAAGGGACAACGTAGAACACGTCTCTGTCCTGGCACATTTTCGTGTGCGATACTTCCCTCCGGGTCTTCGGGCCTTGCGAAGCTCTGTGTACTGCGAGCGCTGCTACTCGCAGCTGAGAAGGACCGTGGAGCTAGCGGCGAATTCGGAGAGCTCTTCGCTGCACTGCGCCGCTCGCAAGCGGCTTCGTTTTCGCCTTCTGCCGTCCGGCGAGAGCTGAACTCCAGCGGTCAGTTGCAGCTCTGCCCAACAGCGTGTTCTCAGTTCTGCGGGCAAGCACGCCCTCTTGCCTTGGCCCCGAGAGCAAAGTCCCGAGCGAGCACTCGACTCAGTGCAATGCACCCGGAAGGACGCTCTCGCTCGTCTTTCAAGGAGCGATTCCTAACAGCAGAAGCAGCAGAGGCACAAACTGCATGACGAGAAGGGACAATGTAGAACACGTCTCTGTCCTGGCACATTTTCGTGTGCGATACTTCCCTCCGGGTCTTCGGGCCTTGCGAAGCCCTGTGTACTGCGAGCGCTGCTACTCGCAGCTGAGAAGGACCGTGGAGCTAGCGGCGAATTCGGAGAGCTCTTCGCTGCACTGCGCCGCTCGCAAGCGGCTTCGTTCTTCGCCTTCTGCCGTCCGGCGAGAGCTGAACTCCAGCGGTCAGTTGCAGCTCTGCCCAACAGCGTGTTCTCAGTTCTGCGGGCAAGCACGCCCTCTTGCCTTGGCCCCGAGAGCAAAGTCCCGAGCGAGCACTCGACTCAGTGCAATGCACCCGGAAGGACGCTCTCGCTCGTCTTTCAAGGAGCGATTACCTACAGCAAAAGCAGCAGAGGCACAAACTGCATGACGAGAAGGGACAACGTAGAACACGTCTCTGTCCTGGCACATTTCCGTGTGCCATACTTCCCTCCGGGTCTTCGGGCCTTGCGAAGCCCTGTGTACTGCGAGCGCTGCTACTCGCAGCTGAGAAGGACCGTGGAGCTAGCGGCGAATTCGGAGAGCTCTTCGCTGCACTGCGCCGCTCGCAAGCGGCTTCGTTCTTCGCCTTCTGCCGTCCGGCGAGAGCTGAACTCCAGCGGTCAGTTGCAGCTCTGCCCAACAGCGTGTTCTCAGTTCTGCGGGCAAGCACGCCCTCTTGCCTTGGCCCCGAGAGCAAAGCCCCGAGCGAGCACTCGACTCAGTGCAATGCACCCGGAAGGACGCTCTCGCTCGCCTTTCAAGGAGCGATTCCTAACAGCAGAAGCAGCAGAGGCACAAACTGCATGACGAGAAGGGACAACGTAGAACACGTCTCTGTCCTGGCACATTTTCGTGTGCGATACTTCCCTCCGGGTCTTCGGGCCTTGCGAAGCTCTGTGTACTGCGAGCGCTGCTACTCGCAGCTGAGAAGGACCGTGGAGCTAGCGGCGAATTCGGAGAGCTCTTCGCTGCACTGCGCCGCTCGCAAGCGGCTTCGTTCTTCGCCTTCTGCCGTCCGGCGAGAGCTGAACTCCAGCGGACAGTTGCAGCTCTGCCCAACAGCGTGTTCTCAGTTCTGCGGGCAAGCACGCCCTCTTGCCTTGGCCCCGAGAGCAAAGCCCCGAGCGAGCACTCGACTCAGTGCAATGCACCCGGAAGGACGCTCTCGCTCGCCTTTCAAGGAGCGATTCCTAACAGCAGAAGCAGCAGAGGCACAAACTGCATGACGAGAAGGGACAACGTAGAACACGTCTCTGTCCTGGCACATTTCCGTGTGCCATACTTCCCTCCGGGTCTTCGGGCCTTGCGAAGCTCTGTGTACTGCGAGCGCTGCTACTCGCAGCTGAGAAGGACCGTGGAGCTAGCGGCGAATTCGGAGAGCTCTTCGCTGCACTGCGCCGCTCGCAAGCGGCTTCGTTCTTCGCCTTCTGCCGTCCGGCGAGAGCTGAACTCGAGCGGTCAGTTGCAGCTCTGCCCAACAGCGTGTTCTCAGTTCTGCGGGCAAGCACGCCCTCTTGCCTTGGCCCCGAGAGCAAAGTCCCGAGCGAGCACTCGACTCAGTGCAATGCACCCGGAAGGACGCTCTCGCTCGCCTTTCAAGGAGCGATTCCTAACAGCAGAAGCAGCAGAGGCACAAACTGCATGACGAGAAGGGACAACGTAGAACACGTCTCTGTCCTGGCACATTTCCGTGTGCCATACTTCCCTCCGGGTCTTCGGGCCTTGCGAAGCTCTGTGTACTGCGAGCGCTGCTACTCGCAGCTGAGAAGGACCGTGGAGCTAGCGGCGAATTCGGAGAGCTCTTCGCTGCACTGCGCCGCTCGCAAGCGGCTTCGTTCTTCGCCTTCTGCCGTCCGGCGAGAGCTGAACTCCAGCGGTCAGTTGCAGCTCTGCCCAACAGCGTGTTCTCAGTTCTGCGGGCAAGCACGCCCTCTTGCCTTGGCCCCGAGAGCAAAGCCCCGAGCGAGCACTCGACTCAGTGCAATGCACCCGGAAGGACGCTCTCGCTCGCCTTTCAAGGAGCGATTCCTAACAGCAGAAGCAGCAGAGGCACAAACTGCATGACGAGAAGGGACAACGTAGAACACGTCTCTGTCCTGGCACATTTTCGTGTGCGAAACTTCCCTCCGGGTCTTCGGGCCTTGCGAAGCCCTGTGTACTGCGAGCGCTGCTACTCGCAGCTGAGAAGGACCGTGGAGCTAGCGGCGAATTCGGAGAGCTCTTCGCTGCACTGCGCCGCTCGCAAGCGGCTTCGTTCTTCGCCTTCTGCCGTCCGGCGAGAGCTGAACTCCAGCGGTCAGTTGCAGCTCTGCCCAACAGCGTGTTCTCAGTTCTGCGGGCAAGCACGCCCTCTTGCCTTGGCCCCGAGAGCAAAGTCCCGAGCGAGCACTCGACTCAGTGCAATGCACCCGGAAGGACGCTCTCGCTCGTCTTTCAAGGAGCGATTCCTAACAGCAGAAGCAGCAGAGGCACAAACTGCATGACGAGAAGGGACAACGTAGAACACGTCTCTGTCCTGGCACATTTTCGTGTGCGATACTTCCCTCCGGGTCTTCGGGCCTTGCGAAGCCCTGTGTACTGCGAGCGCTGCTACTCGCAGCTGAGAAGGACCGTGGAGCTAGCGGCGAATTCGGAGAGCTCTTCGCTGCACTGCGCCGCTCGCAAGCGGCTTCGTTCTTCGCCTTCTGCCGTCCGGCGAGAGCTGAACTCCAGCGGACAGTTGCAGCTCTGCCCAACAGCGTGTTCTCAGTTCTGCGGGCAAGCACGCCCTCTTGCCTTGGCCCCGAGAGCAAAGCCCCGAGCGAGCACTCGACTCAGTGCAATGCACCCGGAAGGACGCTCTCGCTCGCCTTTCAAGGAGCGATTCCTAACAGCAGAAGCAGCAGAGGCACAAACTGCATGACGAGAAGGGACAACGTAGAACACGTCTCTGTCCTGGCACATTTTCGTGTGCGAAACTTCCCTCCGGGTCTTCGGGCCTTGCGAAGCTCTGTGTACTGCGAGCGCTGCTACTCGCAGCTGAGAAGGACCGTGGAGCTAGCGGCGAATTCGGAGAGCTCTTCGCTGCACTGCGCCGCTCGCAAGCGGCTTCGTTCTTCGCCTTCTGCCGTCCGGCGAGAGCTGAACTCCAGCGGTCAGTTGCAGCTCTGCCCAACAGCGTGTTCTCAGTTCTGCGGGCAAGCACGCCCTCTTGCCTTGGCCCCGAGAGCAAAGTCCCGAGCGAGCACTCGACTCAGTGCAATGCACCCGGAAGGACGCTCTCGCTCGTTTCGTGTGCGATACTTCCCTCCGGGTCTTCGGGCCTTGCGAAGCCCTGTGTACTGCGAGCGCTGCTACTCGCAGCTGAGAAGGACCGTGGAGCTAGCGGCGAATTCGGAGAGCTCTTCGCTGCACTGCGCCGCTCGCAAGCGGCTTCGTTCTTCGCCTTCTGCCGTCCGGCGAGAGCTGAACTCCAGCGGTCAGTTGCAGCTCTGCCCAACAGCGTGTTCTCAGTTCTGCGGGCAAGCACGCCCTCTTGCCTTGGCCCCGAGAGCAAAGTCCCGAGCGAGCACTCGACTCAGTGCAATGCACCCGGAAGGACGCTCTCGCTCGCCTTTCAAGGAGCGATTCCTAACAGCAGAAGCAGCAGAGGCACAAACTGCATGACGAGAAGGGACAACGTAGAACACGTCTCTGTCCTGGCACATTTCCGTGTGCCATACTTCCCTCCGGGTCTTCGGGCCTTGCGAAGCTCTGTGTACTGCGAGCGCTGCTACTCGCAGCTGAGAAGGACCGTGGAGCTAGCGGCGAATTCGGAGAGCTCTTCGCTGCACTGCGCCGCTCGCAAGCGGCTTCGTTCTTCGCCTTCTGCCGTCCGGCGAGAGCTGAACTCCAGCGGTCAGTTGCAGCTCTGCCCAACAGCGTGTTCTCAGTTCTGCGGGCAAGCACGCCCTCTTGCCTTGGCCCCGAGTGCAAAGACCCGAGCGAGCACTCGACTCAGTGCAATGCACCCGGAAGGACGCTCTCGCTCGTCTTTCAAGGAGCGATTACCTACAGCAGAAGCAGCAGAGGCACAAACTGCATGACGAGAAGGGACAACGTAGAACACGTCTCTGTCCTGGCACATTTTCGTGTGCGATACTTCCCTCCGGGTCTTCGGGCCTTGCGAAGCCCTGTGTACTGCGAGCGCTGCTACTCGCAGCTGAGAAGGACCGTGGAGCTAGCGGCGAATTCGGAGAGCTCTTCGCTGCACTGCGCCGCTCGCAAGCGGCTTCGTTCTTCGCCTTCTGCCGTCCGGCGAGAGCTGAACTCCAGCGGTCAGTTGCAGCTCTGCCCAACAGCGTGTTCTCAGTTCTGCGGGCAAGCACGCCCTCTTGCCTTGGCCCCGAGAGCAAAGTCCCGAGCGAGCACTCGACTCAGTGCAATGCACCCGGAAGGACGCTCTCGCTCGTCTTTCAAGGAGCGATTCCTAACAGCAGAAGCAGCAGAGGCACAAACTGCATGACGAGAAGGGACAACGTAGAACACGTCTCTGTCCTGGCACATTTCCGTGTGCCATACTTCCCTCCGGGTCTTCGGGCCTTGCGAAGCTCTGTGTACTGCGAGCGCTGCTACTCGCAGCTGAGAAGGACCGTGGAGCTAGCGGCGAATTCGGAGAGCTCTTCGCTGCACTGCGCCGCTCGCAAGCGGCTTCGTTCTTCGCCTTCTGCCGTCCGGCGAGAGCTGAACTCCAGCGGTCAGTTGCAGCTCTGCCCAACAGCGTGTTCTCAGTTCTGCGGGCAAGCACGCCCTCTTGCCTTGGCCCCGAGAGCAAAGTCCCGAGCGAGCACTCGACTCAGTGCAATGCACCCGGAAGGACGCTCTCGCTCGTCTTTCAAGGAGCGATTACCTACAGCAAAAGCAGCAGAGGCACAAACTGCATGACGAGAAGGGACAACGTAGAACACGTCTCTGTCCTGGCACATTTTCGTGTGCGATACTTCCCTCCGGGTCTTCGGGCCTTGCGAAGCTCTGTGTACTGCGAGCGCTGCTACTCGCAGCTGAGAAGGACCGTGGAGCTAGCGGCGAATTCGGAGAGCTCTTCGCTGCACTGCGCCGCTCGCAAGCGGCTTCGTTCTTCGCCTTCTGCCGTCCGGCGAGAGCTGAACTCCAGCGGTCAGTTGCAGCTCTGCCCAACAGCGTGTTCTCAGTTCTGCGGGCAAGCACGCCCTCTTGCCTTGGCCCCGAGTGCAAAGTCCCGAGCGAGCACTCGACTCAGTGCAATGCACCCGGAAGGACGCTCTCGCTCGTCTTTCAAGGAGCGATTCCTAACAGCAGAAGCAGCAGAGGCACAAACTGCATGACGAGAAGGGACAACGTAGAACACGTCTCTGTCCTGGCGCATTTTCGTGTGCGATACTTCCCTCCGGGTCTTCGGGCCTTGCGAAGCTCTGTGTACTGCGAGCGCTGCTACTCGCAGCTGAGAAGGACCGTGGAGCTAGCGGCGAATTCGGAGAGCTCTTCGCTGCACTGCGCCGCTCGCAAGCGGCTTCGTTTTCGCCTTTTGCCGTCCGGCGAGAGCTGAACTCCAGCGGTCAGTTGCAGCTCTGCCCAACAGCGTGTTCTCAGTTCTGCGGGCAAGCACGCCCTCTTGCCTTGGCCCCGAGTGCAAAGTCCCGAGCGAGCACTCGACTCAGTGCAATGCACCCGGAAGGACGCTCTCGCTCGTCTTTCAAGGAGCGATTCCTAACAGCAGAAGCAGCAGAGGCACAAACTGCATGACGAGAAGGGACAACGTAGAACACGTCTCTGTCCTGGCACATTTTCGTGTGCGATACTTCCCTCCGGGTCTTCGGGCCTTGCGAAGCCCTGTGTACTGCGAGCGCTGCTACTCGCAGCTGAGAAGGACCGTGGAGCTAGCGGCGAATTCGGAGAGCTCTTCGCTGCACTGCGCCGCTCGCAAGCGGCTTCGTTCTTCGCCTTCTGCCGTCCGGCGAGAGCTGAACTCCAGCGGTCAGTTGCAGCTCTGCCCAACAGCGTGTTCTCAGTTCTGCGGGCAAGCACGCCCTCTTGCCTTGGCCCCGAGTGCAAAGACCCGAGCGAGCACTCGACTCAGTGCAATGCACCCGGAAGGACGCTCTCGCTCGTCTTTCAAGGAGCGATTACCTACAGCAGAAGCAGCAGAGGCACAAACTGCATGACGAGAAGGGACAACGTAGAACACGTCTCTGTCCTGGCACATTTCCGTGTGCCATACTTCCCTCCGGGTCTTCGGGCCTTGCGAAGCCCTGTGTACTGCGAGCGCTGCTACTCGCAGCTGAGAAGGACCGTGGAGCTAGCGGCGAATTCGGAGAGCTCTTCGCTGCACTGCGCCGCTCGCAAGCGGCTTCGTTCTTCGCCTTCTGCCGTCCGGCGAGAGCTGAACTCCAGCGGTCAGTTGCAGCTCTGCCCAACAGCGTGTTCTCAGTTCTGCGGGCAAGCACGCCCTCTTGCCTTGGCCCCGAGAGCAAAGTCCCGAGCGAGCACTCGACCCAGTGCAATGCACCCGGAAGGACGCTCTCGCTCGCCTTTCAAGGAGCGATTCCTAACAGCAGAAGCAGCAGAGGCACAAACTGCATGACGAGAAGGGACAACGTAGAACACGTCTCTGTCCTGGCACATTTCCGTGTGCCATACTTCCCTCCGGGTCTTCGGGCCTTGCGAAGCCCTGTGTACTGCGAGCGCTGCTACTCGCAGCTGAGAAGGACCGTGGAGCTAGCGGCGAATTCGGAGAGCTCTTCGCTGCACTGCGCCGCTCGCAAGCGGCTTCGTTCTTCGCCTTCTGCCGTCCGGCGAGAGCTGAACTCCAGCGGTCAGTTGCAGCTCTGCCCAACAGCGTGTTCTCAGTTCTGCGGGCAAGCACGCCCTCTTGCCTTGGCCCCGAGAGCAAAGTCCCGAGCGAGCACTCGACTCAGTGCAATGCACCCGGAAGGACGCTCTCGCTCGTCTTTCAAGGAGCGATTCCTAACAGCAGAAGCAGCAGAGGCACAAACTGCATGACGAGAAGGGACAACGTAGAACACGTCTCTGTCCTGGCGCATTTTCGTGTGCGATACTTCCCTCCGGGTCTTCGGTCCTTGCGAAGCTCTGTGTACTGCGAGCGCTGCTACTCGCAGCTGAGAAGGACCGTGGAGCTAGCGGCGAATTCGGAGAGCTCTTCGCTGCACTGCGCCGCTCGCAAGCGGCTTCGTTTTCGCCTTTTGCCGTCCGGCGAGAGCTGAACTCCAGCGGTCAGTTGCAGCTCTGCCCAACAGCGTGTTCTCAGTTCTGCGGGCAAGCACGCCCTCTTGCCTTGGCCCCGAGTGCAAAGTCCCGAGCGAGCACTCGACTCAGTGCAATGCACCCGGAAGGACGCTCTCGCTCGTCTTTCAAGGAGCGATTCCTAACAGCAGAAGCAGCAGAGGCACAAACTGCATGACGAGAAGGGACAACGTAGAACACGTCTCTGTCCTGGCACATTTTCGTGTGCGATACTTCCCTCCGGGTCTTCGGGCCTTGCGAAGCCCTGTGTACTGCGAGCGCTGCTACTCGCAGCTGAGAAGGACCGTGGAGCTAGCGGCGAATTCGGAGAGCTCTTCGCTGCACTGCGCCGCTCGCAAGCGGCTTCGTTCTTCGCCTTCTGCCGTCCGGCGAGAGCTGAACTCCAGCGGTCAGTTGCAGCTCTGCCCAACAGCGTGTTCTCAGTTCTGCGGGCAAGCACGCCCTCTTGCCTTGGCCCCGAGAGCAAAGTCCCGAGCGAGCACTCGACTCAGTGCAATGCACCCGGAAGGACGCTCTCGCTCGTCTTTCAAGGAGCGATTCCTAACAGCAGAAGCAGCAGAGGCACAAACTGCATGACGAGAAGGGACAACGTAGAACACGTCTCTGTCCTGGCACATTTTCGTGTGCGATACTTCCCTCCGGGTCTTCGGGCCTTGCGAAGCCCTGTGTACTGCGAGCGCTGCTACTCGCAGCTGAGAAGGACCGTGGAGCTAGCGGCGAATTCGGAGAGCTCTTCGCTGCACTGCGCCGCTCGCAAGCGGCTTCGTTCTTCGCCTTCTGCCGTCCGGCGAGAGCTGAACTCCAGCGGTCAGTTGCAGCTCTGCCCAACAGCGTGTTCTCAGTTCTGCGGGCAAGCACGCCCTCTTGCCTTGGCCCCGAGAGCAAAGTCCCGAGCGAGCACTCGACTCAGTGCAATGCACCCGGAAGGACGCTCTCGCTCGTCTTTCAAGGAGCGATTACCTACAGCAGAAGCAGCAGAGGCACAAACTGCATGACGAGAAGGGACAACGTAGAACACGTCTCTGTCCTGGCACATTTTCGTGTGCGATACTTCCCTCCGGGTCTTCGGGCCTTGCGAAGCCCTGTGTACTGCGAGCGCTGCTACTCGCAGCTGAGAAGGACCGTGGAGCTAGCGGCGAATTCGGAGAGCTCTTCGCTGCACTGCGCCGCTCGCAAGCGGCTTCGTTCTTCGCCTTCTGCCGTCCGGCGAGAGCTGAACTCCAGCGGTCAGTTGCAGCTCTGCCCAACAGCGTGTTCTCAGTTCTGCGGGCAAGCACGCCCTCTTGCCTTGGCCCCGAGAGCAAAGTCCCGAGCGAGCACTCGACTCAGTGCAATGCACCCGGAAGGACGCTCTCGCTCGTCTTTCAAGGAGCGATTACCTACAGCAAAAGCAGCAGAGGCACAAACTGCATGACGAGAAGGGACAACGTAGAACACGTCTCTGTCCTGGCACATTTTCGTGTGCGATACTTCCCTCCGGGTCTTCGGGCCTTGCGAAGCTCTGTGTACTGCGAGCGCTGCTACTCGCAGCTGAGAAGGACCGTGGAGCTAGCGGCGAATTCGGAGAGCTCTTCGCTGCACTGCGCCGCTCGCAAGCGGCTTCGTTCTTCGCCTTCTGCCGTCCGGCGAGAGCTGAACTCCAGCGGTCAGTTGCAGCTCTGCCCAACAGCGTGTTCTCAGTTCTGCGGGCAAGCACGCCCTCTTGCCTTGGCCCCGAGAGCAAAGTCCCGAGCGAGCACTCGACTCAGTGCAATGCACCCGGAAGGACGCTCTCGCTCGTCTTTCAAGGAGCGATTCCTAACAGCAGAAGCAGCAGAGGCACAAACTGCATGACGAGAAGGGACAACGTAGAACACGTCTCTGTCCTGGCACATTTTCGTGTGCGATACTTCCCTCCGGGTCTTCGGGCCTTGCGAAGCTCTGTGTACTGCGAGCGCTGCTACTCGCAGCTGAGAAGGACCGTGGAGCTAGCGGCGAATTCGGAGAGCTCTTCGCTGCACTGCGCCGCTCGCAAGCGGCTTCGTTCTTCGCCTTCTGCCGTCCGGCGAGAGCTGAACTCCAGCGGTCAGTTGCAGCTCTGCCCAACAGCGTGTTCTCAGTTCTGCGGGCAAGCACGCCCTCTTGCCTTGGCCCCGAGAGCAAAGTCCCGAGCGAGCACTCGACTCAGTGCAATGCACCCGGAAGGACGCTCTCGCTCGTCTTTCAAGGAGCGATTCCTAACAGCAGAAGCAGCAGAGGCACAAACTGCATGACGAGAAGGGACAACGTAGAACACGTCTCTGTCCTGGCACATTTTCGTGTGCGATACTTCCCTCCGGGTCTTCGGGCCTTGCGAAGCCCTGTGTACTGCGAGCGCTGCTACTCGCAGCTGAGAAGGACCGTGGAGCTAGCGGCGAATTCGGAGAGCTCTTCGCTGCACTGCGCCGCTCGCAAGCGGCTTCGTTCTTCGCCTTCTGCCGTCCGGCGAGAGCTGAACTCCAGCGGTCAGTTGCAGCTCTGCCCAACAGCGTGTTCTCAGTTCTGCGGGCAAGCACGCCCTCTTGCCTTGGCCCCGAGAGCAAAGTCCCGAGCGAGCACTCGACTCAGTGCAATGCACCCGGAAGGACGCTCTCGCTCGTCTTTCAAGGAGCGATTACCTACAGCAAAAGCAGCAGAGGCACAAACTGCATGACGAGAAGGGACAACGTAGAACACGTCTCTGTCCTGGCACATTTTCGTGTGCGATACTTCCCTCCGGGTCTTCGGGCCTTGCGAAGCTCTGTGTACTGCGAGCGCTGCTACTCGCAGCTGAGAAGGACCGTGGAGCTAGCGGCGAATTCGGAGAGCTCTTCGCTGCACTGCGCCGCTCGCAAGCGGCTTCGTTTTCGCCTTTTGCCGTCCGGCGAGAGCTGAACTCCAGCGGTCAGTTGCAGCTCTGCCCAACAGCGTGTTCTCAGTTCTGCGGGCAAGCACGCCCTCTTGCCTTGGCCCCGAGAGCAAAGTCCCGAGCGAGCACTCGACTCAGTGCAATGCACCCGGAAGGACGCTCTCGCTCGCCTTTCAAGGAGCGATTCCTAACAGCAGAAGCAGCAGAGGCACAAACTGCATGACGAGAAGGGACAACGTAGAACACGTCTCTGTCCTGGCACATTTTCGTGTGCGATACTTCCCTCCGGGTCTTCGGGCCTTGCGAAGCTCTGTGTACTGCGAGCGCTGCTACTCGCAGCTGAGAAGGACCGTGGAGCTAGCGGCGAATTCGGAGAGCTCTTCGCTGCACTGCGCCGCTCGCAAGCGGCTTCGTTTTCGCCTTTTGCCGTCCGGCGAGAGCTGAACTCCAGCGGTCAGTTGCAGCTCTGCCCAACAGCGTGTTCTCAGTTCTGCGGGCAAGCACGCCCTCTTGCCTTGGCCCCGAGTGCAAAGTCCCGAGCGAGCACTCGACTCAGTGCAATGCACCCGGAAGGACGCTCTCGCTCGTCTTTCAAGGAGCGATTCCTAACAGCAGAAGCAGCAGAGGCACAAACTGCATGACGAGAAGGGACAATGTAGAACACGTCTCTGTCCTGGCACATTTTCGTGTGCGATACTTCCCTCCGGGTCTTCGGGCCTTGCGAAGCCCTGTGTACTGCGAGCGCTGCTACTCGCAGCTGAGAAGGACCGTGGAGCTAGCGGCGAATTCGGAGAGCTCTTCGCTGCACTGCGCCGCTCGCAAGCGGCTTCGTTCTTCGCCTTCTGCCGTCCGGCGAGAGCTGAACTCCAGCGGTCAGTTGCAGCTCTGCCCAACAGCGTGTTCTCAGTTCTGCGGGCAAGCACGCCCTCTTGCCTTGGCCCCGAGAGCAAAGCCCCGAGCGAGCACTCGACTCAGTGCAATGCACCCGGAAGGACGCTCTCGCTCGTCTTTCAAGGAGCGATTACCTACAGCAAAAGCAGCAGAGGCACAAACTGCATGACGAGAAGGGACAACGTAGAACACGTCTCTGTCCTGGCACATTTCCGTGTGCCATACTTCCCTCCGGGTCTTCGGGCCTTGCGAAGCCCTGTGTACTGCGAGCGCTGCTACTCGCAGCTGAGAAGGACCGTGGAGCTAGCGGCGAATTCGGAGAGCTCTTCGCTGCACTGCGCCGCTCGCAAGCGGCTTCGTTCTTCGCCTTCTGCCGTCCGGCGAGAGCTGAACTCCAGCGGTCAGTTGCAGCTCTGCCCAACAGCGTGTTCTCAGTTCTGCGGGCAAGCACGCCCTCTTGCCTTGGCCCCGAGAGCAAAGCCCCGAGCGAGCACTCGACTCAGTGCAATGCACCCGGAAGGACGCTCTCGCTCGCCTTTCAAGGAGCGATTCCTAACAGCAGAAGCAGCAGAGGCACAAACTGCATGACGAGAAGGGACAACGTAGAACACGTCTCTGTCCTGGCACATTTTCGTGTGCGATACTTCCCTCCGGGTCTTCGGGCCTTGCGAAGCTCTGTGTACTGCGAGCGCTGCTACTCGCAGCTGAGAAGGACCGTGGAGCTAGCGGCGAATTCGGAGAGCTCTTCGCTGCACTGCGCCGCTCGCAAGCGGCTTCGTTCTTCGCCTTCTGCCGTCCGGCGAGAGCTGAACTCCAGCGGACAGTTGCAGCTCTGCCCAACAGCGTGTTCTCAGTTCTGCGGGCAAGCACGCCCTCTTGCCTTGGCCCCGAGAGCAAAGCCCCGAGCGAGCACTCGACTCAGTGCAATGCACCCGGAAGGACGCTCTCGCTCGCCTTTCAAGGAGCGATTCCTAACAGCAGAAGCAGCAGAGGCACAAACTGCATGACGAGAAGGGACAACGTAGAACACGTCTCTGTCCTGGCACATTTCCGTGTGCCATACTTCCCTCCGGGTCTTCGGGCCTTGCGAAGCTCTGTGTACTGCGAGCGCTGCTACTCGCAGCTGAGAAGGACCGTGGAGCTAGCGGCGAATTCGGAGAGCTCTTCGCTGCACTGCGCCGCTCGCAAGCGGCTTCGTTCTTCGCCTTCTGCCGTCCGGCGAGAGCTGAACTCGAGCGGTCAGTTGCAGCTCTGCCCAACAGCGTGTTCTCAGTTCTGCGGGCAAGCACGCCCTCTTGCCTTGGCCCCGAGAGCAAAGTCCCGAGCGAGCACTCGACTCAGTGCAATGCACCCGGAAGGACGCTCTCGCTCGCCTTTCAAGGAGCGATTCCTAACAGCAGAAGCAGCAGAGGCACAAACTGCATGACGAGAAGGGACAACGTAGAACACGTCTCTGTCCTGGCACATTTCCGTGTGCCATACTTCCCTCCGGGTCTTCGGGCCTTGCGAAGCTCTGTGTACTGCGAGCGCTGCTACTCGCAGCTGAGAAGGACCGTGGAGCTAGCGGCGAATTCGGAGAGCTCTTCGCTGCACTGCGCCGCTCGCAAGCGGCTTCGTTCTTCGCCTTCTGCCGTCCGGCGAGAGCTGAACTCCAGCGGTCAGTTGCAGCTCTGCCCAACAGCGTGTTCTCAGTTCTGCGGGCAAGCACGCCCTCTTGCCTTGGCCCCGAGAGCAAAGCCCCGAGCGAGCACTCGACTCAGTGCAATGCACCCGGAAGGACGCTCTCGCTCGCCTTTCAAGGAGCGATTCCTAACAGCAGAAGCAGCAGAGGCACAAACTGCATGACGAGAAGGGACAACGTAGAACACGTCTCTGTCCTGGCACATTTTCGTGTGCGATACTTCCCTCCGGGTCTTCGGGCCTTGCGAAGCCCTGTGTACTGCGAGCGCTGCTACTCGCAGCTGAGAAGGACCGTGGAGCTAGCGGCGAATTCGGAGAGCTCTTCGCTGCACTGCGCCGCTCGCAAGCGGCTTCGTTCTTCGCCTTCTGCCGTCCGGCGAGAGCTGAACTCCAGCGGTCAGTTGCAGCTCTGCCCAACAGCGTGTTCTCAGTTCTGCGGGCAAGCACGCCCTCTTGCCTTGGCCCCGAGAGCAAAGTCCCGAGCGAGCACTCGACTCAGTGCAATGCACCGGAAGGACGCTCTCGCTCGTCTTTCAAGGAGCGATTCCTAACAGCAGAAGCAGCAGAGGCACAAACTGCATGACGAGAAGGGACAACGTAGAACACGTCTCTGTCCTGGCACATTTCCGTGTGCCATACTTCCCTCCGGGTCTTCGGGCCTTGCGAAGCTCTGTGTACTGCGAGCGCTGCTACTCGCAGCTGAGAAGGACCGTGGAGCTAGCGGCGAATTCGGAGAGCTCTTCGCTGCACTGCGCCGCTCGCAAGCGGCTTCGTTCTTCGCCTTCTGCCGTCCGGCGAGAGCTGAACTCCAGCGGTCAGTTGCAGCTCTGCCCAACAGCGTGTTCTCAGTTCTGCGGGCAAGCACGCCCTCTTGCCTTGGCCCCGAGAGCAAAGTCCCGAGCGAGCACTCGACTCAGTGCAATGCACCGGAAGGACGCTCTCGCTCGTCTTTCAAGGAGCGATTACCTACAGCAAAAGCAAGCAGAGGCACAAACTGCATGACGAGAAGGGACAACGTAGAACACGTCTCTGTCCTGGCACATTTTCGTGTGCGATACTTCCCTCCGGGTCTTCGGGCCTTGCGAAGCTCTGTGTACTGCGAGCGCTGCTACTCGCAGCTGAGAAGGACCGTGGAGCTAGCGGCGAATTCGGAGAGCTCTTCGCTGCACTGCGCCGCTCGCAAGCGGCTTCGTTCTTCGCCTTCTGCCGTCCGGCGAGAGCTGAACTCCAGCGGTCAGTTGCAGCTCTGCCCAACAGCGTGTTCTCAGTTCTGCGGGCAAGCACGCCCTCTTGCCTTGGCCCCGAGTGCAAAGTCCCGAGCGAGCACTCGACTCAGTGCAATGCACCCGGAAGGACGCTCTCGCTCGTCTTTCAAGGAGCGATTCCTAACAGCAGAAGCAGCAGAGGCACAAACTGCATGACGAGAGGGGACAACGTAGAACACGTCTCTGTCCTGGCGCATTTTCGTGTGCGATACTTCCCTCCGGGTCTTCGGTCCTTGCGAAGCTCTGTGTACTGCGAGCGCTGCTACTCGCAGCTGAGAAGGACCGTGGAGCTAGCGGCGAATTCGGAGAGCTCTTCGCTGCACTGCGCCGCTCGCAAGCGGCTTCGTTTTCGCCTTTTGCCGTCCGGCGAGAGCTGAACTCCAGCGGTCAGTTGCAGCTCTGCCCAACAGCGTGTTCTCAGTTCTGCGGGCAAGCACGCCCTCTTGCCTTGGCCCCGAGTGCAAAGTCCCGAGCGAGCACTCGACTCAGTGCAATGCACCCGGAAGGACGCTCTCGCTCGTCTTTCAAGGAGCGATTCCTAACAGCAGAAGCAGCAGAGGCACAAACTGCATGACGAGAAGGGACAACGTAGAACACGTCTCTGTCCTGGCACATTTTCGTGTGCGATACTTCCCTCCGGGTCTTCGGGCCTTGCGAAGCCCTGTGTACTGCGAGCGCTGCTACTCGCAGCTGAGAAGGACCGTGGAGCTAGCGGCGAATTCGGAGAGCTCTTCGCTGCACTGCGCCGCTCGCAAGCGGCTTCGTTCTTCGCCTTCTGCCGTCCGGCGAGAGCTGAACTCCAGCGGTCAGTTGCAGCTCTGCCCAACAGCGTGTTCTCAGTTCTGCGGGCAAGCACGCCCTCTTGCCTTGGCCCCGAGAGCAAAGTCCCGAGCGAGCACTCGACTCAGTGCAATGCACCCGGAAGGACGCTCTCGCTCGTCTTTCAAGGAGCGATTACCTACAGCAAAAGCAGCAGAGGCACAAACTGCATGACGAGAAGGGACAACGTAGAACACGTCTCTGTCCTGGCACATTTTCGTGTGCGATACTTCCCTCCGGGTCTTCGGGCCTTGCGAAGCTCTGTGTACTGCGAGCGCTGCTACTCGCAGCTGAGAAGGACCGTGGAGCTAGCGGCGAATTCGGAGAGCTCTTCGCTGCACTGCGCCGCTCGCAAGCGGCTTCGTTCTTCGCCTTCTGCCGTCCGGCGAGAGCTGAACTCCAGCGGTCAGTTGCAGCTCTGCCCAACAGCGTGTTCTCAGTTCTGCGGGCAAGCACGCCCTCTTGCCTTGGCCCCGAGTGCAAAGACCCGAGCGAGCACTCGACTCAGTGCAATGCACCCGGAAGGACGCTCTCGCTCGCCTTTCAAGGAGCGATTCCTAACAGCAGAAGCAGCAGAGGCACAAACTGCATGACGAGAAGGGACAACGTAGAACACGTCTCTGTCCTGGCACATTTCCGTGTGCCATACTTCCCTCCGGGTCTTCGGGCCTTGCGAAGCCCTGTGTACTGCGAGCGCTGCTACTCGCAGCTGAGAAGGACCGTGGAGCTAGCGGCGAATTCGGAGAGCTCTTCGCTGCACTGCGCCGCTCGCAAGCGGCTTCGTTCTTCGCCTTCTGCCGTCCGGCGAGAGCTGAACTCCAGCGGTCAGTTGCAGCTCTGCCCAACAGCGTGTTCTCAGTTCTGCGGGCAAGCACGCCCTCTTGCCTTGGCCCCGAGAGCAAAGCCCCGAGCGAGCACTCGACTCAGTGCAATGCACCCGGAAGGACGCTCTCGCTCGCCTTTCAAGGAGCGATTCCTAACAGCAGAAGCAGCAGAGGCACAAACTGCATGACGAGAAGGGACAACGTAGAACACGTCTCTGTCCTGGCACATTTTCGTGTGCGATACTTCCCTCCGGGTCTTCGGGCCTTGCGAAGCTCTGTGTACTGCGAGCGCTGCTACTCGCAGCTGAGAAGGACCGTGGAGCTAGCGGCGAATTCGGAGAGCTCTTCGCTGCACTGCGCCGCTCGCAAGCGGCTTCGTTCTTCGCCTTCTGCCGTCCGGCGAGAGCTAGAACTCCAGCGGACAGTTGCAGCTCTGCCCAACAGCGTGTTCTCAGTTCTGCGGGCAAGCACGCCCTCTTGCCTTGGCCCCGAGAGCAAAGCCCCGAGCGAGCACTCGACTCAGTGCAATGCACCCGGAAGGACGCTCTCGCTCGCCTTTCAAGGAGCGATTCCTAACAGCAGAAGCAGCAGAGGCACAAACTGCATGACGAGAAGGGACAACGTAGAACACGTCTCTGTCCTGGCACATTTCCGTGTGCCATACTTCCCTCCGGGTCTTCGGGCCTTGCGAAGCTCTGTGTACTGCGAGCGCTGCTACTCGCAGCTGAGAAGGACCGTGGAGCTAGCGGCGAATTCGGAGAGCTCTTCGCTGCACTGCGCCGCTCGCAAGCGGCTTCGTTCTTCGCCTTCTGCCGTCCGGCGAGAGCTGAACTCCAGCGGTCAGTTGCAGCTCTGCCCAACAGCGTGTTCTCAGTTCTGCGGGCAAGCACGCCCTCTTGCCTTGGCCCCGAGAGCAAAGCCCCGAGCGAGCACTCGACTCAGTGCAATGCACCCGGAAGGACGCTCTCGCTCGCCTTTCAAGGAGCGATTCCTAACAGCAGAAGCAGCAGAGGCACAAACTGCATGACGAGAAGGGACAACGTAGAACACGTCTCTGTCCTGGCACATTTTCGTGTGCGAAACTTCCCTCCGGGTCTTCGGGCCTTGCGAAGCCCTGTGTACTGCGAGCGCTGCTACTCGCAGCTGAGAAGGACCGTGGAGCTAGCGGCGAATTCGGAGAGCTCTTCGCTGCACTGCGCCGCTCGCAAGCGGCTTCGTTCTTCGCCTTCTGCCGTCCGGCGAGAGCTGAACTCCAGCGGTCAGTTGCAGCTCTGCCCAACAGCGTGTTCTCAGTTCTGCGGGCAAGCACGCCCTCTTGCCTTGGCCCCGAGAGCAAAGTCCCGAGCGAGCACTCGACTCAGTGCAATGCACCCGGAAGGACGCTCTCGCTCGTTTCGTGTGCGATACTTCCCTCCGGGTCTTCGGGCCTTGCGAAGCCCTGTGTACTGCGAGCGCTGCTACTCGCAGCTGAGAAGGACCGTGGAGCTAGCGGCGAATTCGGAGAGCTCTTCGCTGCACTGCGCCGCTCGCAAGCGGCTTCGTTCTTCGCCTTCTGCCGTCCGGCGAGAGCTGAACTCCAGCGGTCAGTTGCAGCTCTGCCCAACAGCGTGTTCTCAGTTCTGCGGGCAAGCACGCCCTCTTGCCTTGGCCCCGAGAGCAAAGTCCCGAGCGAGCACTCGACTCAGTGCAATGCACCCGGAAGGACGCTCTCGCTCGCCTTTCAAGGAGCGATTCCTAACAGCAGAAGCAGCAGAGGCACAAACTGCATGACGAGAAGGGACAACGTAGAACACGTCTCTGTCCTGGCACATTTCCGTGTGCCATACTTCCCTCCGGGTCTTCGGGCCTTGCGAAGCTCTGTGTACTGCGAGCGCTGCTACTCGCAGCTGAGAAGGACCGTGGAGCTAGCGGCGAATTCGGAGAGCTCTTCGCTGCACTGCGCCGCTCGCAAGCGGCTTCGTTCTTCGCCTTCTGCCGTCCGGCGAGAGCTGAACTCCAGCGGTCAGTTGCAGCTCTGCCCAACAGCGTGTTCTCAGTTCTGCGGGCAAGCACGCCCTCTTGCCTTGGCCCCGAGTGCAAAGACCCGAGCGAGCACTCGACTCAGTGCAATGCACCCGGAAGGACGCTCTCGCTCGTCTTTCAAGGAGCGATTACCTACAGCAGAAGCAGCAGAGGCACAAACTGCATGACGAGAAGGGACAACGTAGAACACGTCTCTGTCCTGGCACATTTTCGTGTGCGATACTTCCCTCCGGGTCTTCGGGCCTTGCGAAGCCCTGTGTACTGCGAGCGCTGCTACTCGCAGCTGAGAAGGACCGTGGAGCTAGCGGCGAATTCGGAGAGCTCTTCGCTGCACTGCGCCGCTCGCAAGCGGCTTCGTTCTTCGCCTTCTGCCGTCCGGCGAGAGCTGAACTCCAGCGGTCAGTTGCAGCTCTGCCCAACAGCGTGTTCTCAGTTCTGCGGGCAAGCACGCCCTCTTGCCTTGGCCCCGAGAGCAAAGTCCCGAGCGAGCACTCGACTCAGTGCAATGCACCCGGAAGGACGCTCTCGCTCGTCTTTCAAGGAGCGATTCCTAACAGCAGAAGCAGCAGAGGCACAAACTGCATGACGAGAAGGGACAACGTAGAACACGTCTCTGTCCTGGCACATTTCCGTGTGCCATACTTCCCTCCGGGTCTTCGGGCCTTGCGAAGCTCTGTGTACTGCGAGCGCTGCTACTCGCAGCTGAGAAGGACCGTGGAGCTAGCGGCGAATTCGGAGAGCTCTTCGCTGCACTGCGCCGCTCGCAAGCGGCTTCGTTCTTCGCCTTCTGCCGTCCGGCGAGAGCTGAACTCCAGCGGTCAGTTGCAGCTCTGCCCAACAGCGTGTTCTCAGTTCTGCGGGCAAGCACGCCCTCTTGCCTTGGCCCCGAGAGCAAAGTCCCGAGCGAGCACTCGACTCAGTGCAATGCACCCGGAAGGACGCTCTCGCTCGTCTTTCAAGGAGCGATTACCTACAGCAAAAGCAGCAGAGGCACAAACTGCATGACGAGAAGGGACAACGTAGAACACGTCTCTGTCCTGGCACATTTTCGTGTGCGATACTTCCCTCCGGGTCTTCGGGCCTTGCGAAGCTCTGTGTACTGCGAGCGCTGCTACTCGCAGCTGAGAAGGACCGTGGAGCTAGCGGCGAATTCGGAGAGCTCTTCGCTGCACTGCGCCGCTCGCAAGCGGCTTCGTTCTTCGCCTTCTGCCGTCCGGCGAGAGCTGAACTCCAGCGGTCAGTTGCAGCTCTGCCCAACAGCGTGTTCTCAGTTCTGCGGGCAAGCACGCCCTCTTGCCTTGGCCCCGAGTGCAAAGTCCCGAGCGAGCACTCGACTCAGTGCAATGCACCCGGAAGGACGCTCTCGCTCGTCTTTCAAGGAGCGATTCCTAACAGCAGAAGCAGCAGAGGCACAAACTGCATGACGAGAAGGGACAACGTAGAACACGTCTCTGTCCTGGCGCATTTTCGTGTGCGATACTTCCCTCCGGGTCTTCGGGCCTTGCGAAGCTCTGTGTACTGCGAGCGCTGCTACTCGCAGCTGAGAAGGACCGTGGAGCTAGCGGCGAATTCGGAGAGCTCTTCGCTGCACTGCGCCGCTCGCAAGCGGCTTCGTTTTCGCCTTTTGCCGTCCGGCGAGAGCTGAACTCCAGCGGTCAGTTGCAGCTCTGCCCAACAGCGTGTTCTCAGTTCTGCGGGCAAGCACGCCCTCTTGCCTTGGCCCCGAGTGCAAAGTCCCGAGCGAGCACTCGACTCAGTGCAATGCACCCGGAAGGACGCTCTCGCTCGTCTTTCAAGGAGCGATTCCTAACAGCAGAAGCAGCAGAGGCACAAACTGCATGACGAGAAGGGACAACGTAGAACACGTCTCTGTCCTGGCGCATTTTCGTGTGCGATACTTCCCTCCGGGTCTTCGGGCCTTGCGAAGCCCTGTGTACTGCGAGCGCTGCTACTCGCAGCTGAGAAGGACCGTGGAGCTAGCGGCGAATTCGGAGAGCTCTTCGCTGCACTGCGCCGCTCGCAAGCGGCTTCGTTCTTCGCCTTCTGCCGTCCGGCGAGAGCTGAACTCCAGCGGTCAGTTGCAGCTCTGCCCAACAGCGTGTTCTCAGTTCTGCGGGCAAGCACGCCCTCTTGCCTTGGCCCCGAGAGCAAAGTCCCGAGCGAGCACTCGACTCAGTGCAATGCACCCGGAAGGACGCTCTCGCTCGTCTTTCAAGGAGCGATTCCTAACAGCAGAAGCAGCAGAGGCACAAACTGCATGACGAGAAGGGACAACGTAGAACACGTCTCTGTCCTGGCACATTTTCGTGTGCGATACTTCCCTCCGGGTCTTCGGGCCTTGCGAAGCCCTGTGTACTGCGAGCGCTGCTACTCGCAGCTGAGAAGGACCGTGGAGCTAGCGGCGAATTCGGAGAGCTCTTCGCTGCACTGCGCCGCTCGCAAGCGGCTTCGTTCTTCGCCTTCTGCCGTCCGGCGAGAGCTGAACTCCAGCGGTCAGTTGCAGCTCTGCCCAACAGCGTGTTCTCAGTTCTGCGGGCAAGCACGCCCTCTTGCCTTGGCCCCGAGAGCAAAGTCCCGAGCGAGCACTCGACTCAGTGCAATGCACCCGGAAGGACGCTCTCGCTCGTCTTTCAAGGAGCGATTACCTACAGCAAAAGCAGCAGAGGCACAAACTGCATGACGAGAAGGGACAACGTAGAACACGTCTCTGTCCTGGCACATTTTCGTGTGCGATACTTCCCTCCGGGTCTTCGGGCCTTGCGAAGCTCTGTGTACTGCGAGCGCTGCTACTCGCAGCTGAGAAGGACCGTGGAGCTAGCGGCGAATTCGGAGAGCTCTTCGCTGCACTGCGCCGCTCGCAAGCGGCTTCGTTCTTCGCCTTCTGCCGTCCGGCGAGAGCTGAACTCCAGCGGTCAGTTGCAGCTCTGCCCAACAGCGTGTTCTCAGTTCTGCGGGCAAGCACGCCCTCTTGCCTTGGCCCCGAGAGCAAAGTCCCGAGCGAGCACTCGACTCAGTGCAATGCACCCGGAAGGACGCTCTCGCTCGTCTTTCAAGGAGCGATTCCTAACAGCAGAAGCAGCAGAGGCACAAACTGCATGACGAGAAGGGACAACGTAGAACACGTCTCTGTCCTGGCACATTTTCGTGTGCGATACTTCCCTCCGGGTCTTCGGGCCTTGCGAAGCTCTGTGTACTGCGAGCGCTGCTACTCGCAGCTGAGAAGGACCGTGGAGCTAGCGGCGAATTCGGAGAGCTCTTCGCTGCACTGCGCCGCTCGCAAGCGGCTTCGTTCTTCGCCTTCTGCCGTCCGGCGAGAGCTGAACTCCAGCGGTCAGTTGCAGCTCTGCCCAACAGCGTGTTCTCAGTTCTGCGGGCAAGCACGCCCTCTTGCCTTGGCCCCGAGAGCAAAGTCCCGAGCGAGCACTCGACTCAGTGCAATGCACCCGGAAGGACGCTCTCGCTCGTCTTTCAAGGAGCGATTCCTAACAGCAGAAGCAGCAGAGGCACAAACTGCATGACGAGAAGGGACAACGTAGAACACGTCTCTGTCCTGGCACATTTTCGTGTGCGATACTTCCCTCCGGGTCTTCGGGCCTTGCGAAGCCCTGTGTACTGCGAGCGCTGCTACTCGCAGCTGAGAAGGACCGTGGAGCTAGCGGCGAATTCGGAGAGCTCTTCGCTGCACTGCGCCGCTCGCAAGCGGCTTCGTTCTTCGCCTTCTGCCGTCCGGCGAGAGCTGAACTCCAGCGGTCAGTTGCAGCTCTGCCCAACAGCGTGTTCTCAGTTCTGCGGGCAAGCACGCCCTCTTGCCTTGGCCCCGAGAGCAAAGTCCCGAGCGAGCACTCGACTCAGTGCAATGCACCCGGAAGGACGCTCTCGCTCGTCTTTCAAGGAGCGATTACCTACAGCAAAAGCAGCAGAGGCACAAACTGCATGACGAGAAGGGACAACGTAGAACACGTCTCTGTCCTGGCACATTTTCGTGTGCGATACTTCCCTCCGGGTCTTCGGGCCTTGCGAAGCTCTGTGTACTGCGAGCGCTGCTACTCGCAGCTGAGAAGGACCGTGGAGCTAGCGGCGAATTCGGAGAGCTCTTCGCTGTGCACTGCGCCGCTCGCAAGCGGCTTCGTTTTCGCCTTTTGCCGTCCGGCGAGAGCTGAACTCCAGCGGTCAGTTGCAGCTCTGCCCAACAGCGTGTTCTCAGTTCTGCGGGCAAGCACGCCCTCTTGCCTTGGCCCCGAGAGCAAAGTCCCGAGCGAGCACTCGACTCAGTGCAATGCACCCGGAAGGACGCTCTCGCTCGCCTTTCAAGGAGCGATTCCTAACAGCAGAAGCAGCAGAGGCACAAACTGCATGACGAGAAGGGACAACGTAGAACACGTCTCTGTCCTGGCACATTTTCGTGTGCGATACTTCCCTCCGGGTCTTCGGGCCTTGCGAAGCTCTGTGTACTGCGAGCGCTGCTACTCGCAGCTGAGAAGGACCGTGGAGCTAGCGGCGAATTCGGAGAGCTCTTCGCTGCACTGCGCCGCTCGCAAGCGGCTTCGTTTTCGCCTTTTGCCGTCCGGCGAGAGCTGAACTCCAGCGGTCAGTTGCAGCTCTGCCCAACAGCGTGTTCTCAGTTCTGCGGGCAAGCACGCCCTCTTGCCTTGGCCCCGAGTGCAAAGTCCCGAGCGAGCACTCGACTCAGTGCAATGCACCCGGAAGGACGCTCTCGCTCGTCTTTCAAGGAGCGATTCCTAACAGCAGAAGCAGCAGAGGCACAAACTGCATGACGAGAAGGGACAATGTAGAACACGTCTCTGTCCTGGCACATTTTCGTGTGCGATACTTCCCTCCGGGTCTTCGGGCCTTGCGAAGCCCTGTGTACTGCGAGCGCTGCTACTCGCAGCTGAGAAGGACCGTGGAGCTAGCGGCGAATTCGGAGAGCTCTTCGCTGCACTGCGCCGCTCGCAAGCGGCTTCGTTCTTCGCCTTCTGCCGTCCGGCGAGAGCTGAACTCCAGCGGTCAGTTGCAGCTCTGCCCAACAGCGTGTTCTCAGTTCTGCGGGCAAGCACGCCCTCTTGCCTTGGCCCCGAGAGCAAAGTCCCGAGCGAGCACTCGACTCAGTGCAATGCACCCGGAAGGACGCTCTCGCTCGTCTTTCAAGGAGCGATTACCTACAGCAAAAGCAGCAGAGGCACAAACTGCATGACGAGAAGGGACAACGTAGAACACGTCTCTGTCCTGGCACATTTCCGTGTGCCATACTTCCCTCCGGGTCTTCGGGCCTTGCGAAGCCCTGTGTACTGCGAGCGCTGCTACTCGCAGCTGAGAAGGACCGTGGAGCTAGCGGCGAATTCGGAGAGCTCTTCGCTGCACTGCGCCGCTCGCAAGCGGCTTCGTTCTTCGCCTTCTGCCGTCCGGCGAGAGCTGAACTCCAGCGGTCAGTTGCAGCTCTGCCCAACAGCGTGTTCTCAGTTCTGCGGGCAAGCACGCCCTCTTGCCTTGGCCCCGAGAGCAAAGCCCCGAGCGAGCACTCGACTCAGTGCAATGCACCCGGAAGGACGCTCTCGCTCGCCTTTCAAGGAGCGATTCCTAACAGCAGAAGCAGCAGAGGCACAAACTGCATGACGAGAAGGGACAACGTAGAACACGTCTCTGTCCTGGCACATTTTCGTGTGCGATACTTCCCTCCGGGTCTTCGGGCCTTGCGAAGCTCTGTGTACTGCGAGCGCTGCTACTCGCAGCTGAGAAGGACCGTGGAGCTAGCGGCGAATTCGGAGAGCTCTTCGCTGCACTGCGCCGCTCGCAAGCGGCTTCGTTCTTCGCCTTCTGCCGTCCGGCGAGAGCTGAACTCCAGCGGACAGTTGCAGCTCTGCCCAACAGCGTGTTCTCAGTTCTGCGGGCAAGCACGCCCTCTTGCCTTGGCCCCGAGAGCAAAGCCCCGAGCGAGCACTCGACTCAGTGCAATGCACCCGGAAGGACGCTCTCGCTCGCCTTTCAAGGAGCGATTCCTAACAGCAGAAGCAGCAGAGGCACAAACTGCATGACGAGAAGGGACAACGTAGAACACGTCTCTGTCCTGGCACATTTCCGTGTGCCATACTTCCCTCCGGGTCTTCGGGCCTTGCGAAGCTCTGTGTACTGCGAGCGCTGCTACTCGCAGCTGAGAAGGACCGTGGAGCTAGCGGCGAATTCGGAGAGCTCTTCGCTGCACTGCGCCGCTCGCAAGCGGCTTCGTTCTTCGCCTTCTGCCGTCCGGCGAGAGCTGAACTCCAGCGGTCAGTTGCAGCTCTGCCCAACAGCGTGTTCTCAGTTCTGCGGGCAAGCACGCCCTCTTGCCTTGGCCCCGAGAGCAAAGTCCCGAGCGAGCACTCGACTCAGTGCAATGCACCCGGAAGGACGCTCTCGCTCGCCTTTCAAGGAGCGATTCCTAACAGCAGAAGCAGCAGAGGCACAAACTGCATGACGAGAAGGGACAACGTAGAACACGTCTCTGTCCTGGCACATTTCCGTGTGCCATACTTCCCTCCGGGTCTTCGGGCCTTGCGAAGCTCTGTGTACTGCGAGCGCTGCTACTCGCAGCTGAGAAGGACCGTGGAGCTAGCGGCGAATTCGGAGAGCTCTTCGCTGCACTGCGCCGCTCGCAAGCGGCTTCGTTCTTCGCCTTCTGCCGTCCGGCGAGAGCTGAACTCCAGCGGTCAGTTGCAGCTCTGCCCAACAGCGTGTTCTCAGTTCTGCGGGCAAGCACGCCCTCTTGCCTTGGCCCCGAGAGCAAAGCCCCGAGCGAGCACTCGACTCAGTGCAATGCACCCGGAAGGACGCTCTCGCTCGCCTTTCAAGGAGCGATTCCTAACAGCAGAAGCAGCAGAGGCACAAACTGCATGACGAGAAGGGACAACGTAGAACACGTCTCTGTCCTGGCACATTTTCGTGTGCGAAACTTCCCTCCGGGTCTTCGGGCCTTGCGAAGCCCTGTGTACTGCGAGCGCTGCTACTCGCAGCTGAGAAGGACCGTGGAGCTAGCGGCGAATTCGGAGAGCTCTTCGCTGCACTGCGCCGCTCGCAAGCGGCTTCGTTCTTCGCCTTCTGCCGTCCGGCGAGAGCTGAACTCCAGCGGTCAGTTGCAGCTCTGCCCAACAGCGTGTTCTCAGTTCTGCGGGCAAGCACGCCCTCTTGCCTTGGCCCCGAGAGCAAAGTCCCGAGCGAGCACTCGACTCAGTGCAATGCACCCGGAAGGACGCTCTCGCTCGTCTTTCAAGGAGCGATTCCTAACAGCAGAAGCAGCAGAGGCACAAACTGCATGACGAGAAGGGACAACGTAGAACACGTCTCTGTCCTGGCACATTTTCGTGTGCGATACTTCCCTCCGGGTCTTCGGGCCTTGCGAAGCCCTGTGTACTGCGAGCGCTGCTACTCGCAGCTGAGAAGGACCGTGGAGCTAGCGGCGAATTCGGAGAGCTCTTCGCTGCACTGCGCCGCTCGCAAGCGGCTTCGTTCTTCGCCTTCTGCCGTCCGGCGAGAGCTGAACTCCAGCGGTCAGTTGCAGCTCTGCCCAACAGCGTGTTCTCAGTTCTGCGGGCAAGCACGCCCTCTTGCCTTGGCCCCGAGAGCAAAGTCCCGAGCGAGCACTCGACTCAGTGCAATGCACCCGGAAGGACGCTCTCGCTCGCCTTTCAAGGAGCGATTCCTAACAGCAGAAGCAGCAGAGGCACAAACTGCATGACGAGAAGGGACAACGTAGAACACGTCTCTGTCCTGGCACATTTCCGTGTGCCATACTTCCCTCCGGGTCTTCGGGCCTTGCGAAGCCCTGTGTACTGCGAGCGCTGCTACTCGCAGCTGAGAAGGACCGTGGAGCTAGCGGCGAATTCGGAGATCTCTTCGCTGCACTGCGCCGCTCGCAAGCGGCTTCGTTCTTCGCCTTCTGCCGTCCGGCGAGAGCTGAACTCCAGCGGTCAGTTGCAGCTCTGCCCAACAGCGTGTTCTCAGTTCTGCGGGCAAGCACGCCCTCTTGCCTTGGCCCCGAGTGCAAAGACCCGAGCGAGCACTCGACTCAGTGCAATGCACCCGGAAGGACGCTCTCGCTCGTCTTTCAAGGAGCGATTACCTACAGCAGAAGCAGCAGAGGCACAAACTGCATGACGAGAAGGGACAACGTAGAACACGTCTCTGTCCTGGCACATTTTCGTGTGCGATACTTCCCTCCGGGTCTTCGGGCCTTGCGAAGCCCTGTGTACTGCGAGCGCTGCTACTCGCAGCTGAGAAGGACCGTGGAGCTAGCGGCGAATTCGGAGAGCTCTTCGCTGCACTGCGCCGCTCGCAAGCGGCTTCGTTCTTCGCCTTCTGCCGTCCGGCGAGAGCTGAACTCCAGCGGTCAAGTTGCAGCTCTGCCCAACAGCGTGTTCTCAGTTCTGCGGGCAAGCACGCCCTCTTGCCTTGGCCCCGAGAGCAAAGTCCCGAGCGAGCACTCGACTCAGTGCAATGCACCCGGAAGGACGCTCTCGCTCGTCTTTCAAGGAGCGATTCCTAACAGCAGAAGCAGCAGAGGCACAAACTGCATGACGAGAAGGGACAACGTAGAACACGTCTCTGTCCTGGCACATTTCCGTGTGCCATACTTCCCTCCGGGTCTTCGGGCCTTGCGAAGCTCTGTGTACTGCGAGCGCTGCTACTCGCAGCTGAGAAGGACCGTGGAGCTAGCGGCGAATTCGGAGAGCTCTTCGCTGCACTGCGCCGCTCGCAAGCGGCTTCGTTCTTCGCCTTCTGCCGTCCGGCGAGAGCTGAACTCCAGCGGTCAGTTGCAGCTCTGCCCAACAGCGTGTTCTCAGTTCTGCGGGCAAGCACGCCCTCTTGCCTTGGCCCCGAGAGCAAAGTCCCGAGCGAGCACTCGACTCAGTGCAATGCACCCGGAAGGACGCTCTCGCTCGTCTTTCAAGGAGCGATTACCTACAGCAAAAGCAGCAGAGGCACAAACTGCATGACGAGAAGGGACAACGTAGAACACGTCTCTGTCCTGGCACATTTTCGTGTGCGATACTTCCCTCCGGGTCTTCGGGCCTTGCGAAGCTCTGTGTACTGCGAGCGCTGCTACTCGCAGCTGAGAAGGACCGTGGAGCTAGCGGCGAATTCGGAGAGCTCTTCGCTGCACTGCGCCGCTCGCAAGCGGCTTCGTTCTTCGCCTTCTGCCGTCCGGCGAGAGCTGAACTCCAGCGGTCCATGCAGCTCTGCCCAACAGCGTGTTCTCAGTTCTGCGGGCAAGCACGCCCTCTTGCCTTGGCCCCGAGTGCAAAGTCCCGAGCGAGCACTCGACTCAGTGCAATGCACCCGGAAGGACGCTCTCGCTCGTCTTTCAAGGAGCGATTCCTAACAGCAGAAGCAGCAGAGGCACAAACTGCATGACGAGAAGGGACAACGTAGAACACGTCTCTGTCCTGGCGCATTTTCGTGTGCGATACTTCCCTCCGGGTCTTCGGTCCTTGCGAAGCTCTGTGTACTGCGAGCGCTGCTACTCGCAGCTGAGAAGGACCGTGGAGCTAGCGGCGAATTCGGAGAGCTCTTCGCTGCACTGCGCCGCTCGCAAGCGGCTTCGTTTTCGCCTTTTGCCGTCCGGCGAGAGCTGAACTCCAGCGGTCAGTTGCAGCTCTGCCCAACAGCGTGTTCTCAGTTCTGCGGGCAAGCACGCCCTCTTGCCTTGGCCCCGAGTGCAAAGTCCCGAGCGAGCACTCGACTCAGTGCAATGCACCCGGAAGGACGCTCTCGCTCGTCTTTCAAGGAGCGATTCCTAACAGCAGAAGCAGCAGAGGCACAAACTGCATGACGAGAAGGGACAACGTAGAACACGTCTCTGTCCTGGCACATTTTCGTGTGCGATACTTCCCTCCGGGTCTTCGGGCCTTGCGAAGCCCTGTGTACTGCGAGCGCTGCTACTCGCAGCTGAGAAGGACCGTGGAGCTAGCGGCGAATTCGGAGAGCTCTTCGCTGCACTGCGCCGCTCGCAAGCGGCTTCGTTCTTCGCCTTCTGCCGTCCGGCGAGAGCTGAACTCCAGCGGTCAGTTGCAGCTCTGCCCAACAGCGTGTTCTCAGTTCTGCGGGCAAGCACGCCCTCTTGCCTTGGCCCCGAGAGCAAAGTCCCGAGCGAGCACTCGACTCAGTGCAATGCACCCGGAAGGACGCTCTCGCTCGTCTTTCAAGGAGCGATTACCTACAGCAAAAGCAGCAGAGGCACAAACTGCATGACGAGAAGGGACAACGTAGAACACGTCTCTGTCCTGGCACATTTCCGTGTGCCATACTTCCCTCCGGGTCTTCGGGCCTTGCGAAGCCCTGTGTACTGCGAGCGCTGCTACTCGCAGCTGAGAAGGACCGTGGAGCTAGCGGCGAATTCGGAGAGCTCTTCGCTGCACTGCGCCGCTCGCAAGCGGCTTCGTTCTTCGCCTTCTGCCGTCCGGCGAGAGCTGAACTCCAGCGGTCAGTTGCAGCTCTGCCCAACAGCGTGTTCTCAGTTCTGCGGGCAAGCACGCCCTCTTGCCTTGGCCCCGAGAGCAAAGCCCCGAGCGAGCACTCGACTCAGTGCAATGCACCCGGAAGGACGCTCTCGCTCGCCTTTCAAGGAGCGATTCCTAACAGCAGAAGCAGCAGAGGCACAAACTGCATGACGAGAAGGGACAACGTAGAACACGTCTCTGTCCTGGCACATTTTCGTGTGCGATACTTCCCTCCGGGTCTTCGGGCCTTGCGAAGATCTGTGTACTGCGAGCGCTGCTACTCGCAGCTGAGAAGGACCGTGGAGCTAGCGGCGAATTCGGAGAGCTCTTCGCTGCACTGCGCCGCTCGCAAGCGGCTTCGTTCTTCGCCTTCTGCCGTCCGGCGAGAGCTGAACTCCAGCGGACAGTTGCAGCTCTGCCCAACAGCGTGTTCTCAGTTCTGCGGGCAAGCACGCCCTCTTGCCTTGGCCCCGAGAGCAAAGCCCCGAGCGAGCACTCGACTCAGTGCAATGCACCCGGAAGGACGCTCTCGCTCGCCTTTCAAGGAGCGATTCCTAACAGCAGAAGCAGCAGAGGCACAAACTGCATGACGAGAAGGGACAACGTAGAACACGTCTCTGTCCTGGCACATTTCCGTGTGCCATACTTCCCTCCGGGTCTTCGGGCCTTGCGAAGCTCTGTGTACTGCGAGCGCTGCTACTCGCAGCTGAGAAGGACCGTGGAGCTAGCGGCGAATTCGGAGAGCTCTTCGCTGCACTGCGCCGCTCGCAAGCGGCTTCGTTCTTCGCCTTCTGCCGTCCGGCGAGAGCTGAACTCGAGCGGTCAGTTGCAGCTCTGCCCAACAGCGTGTTCTCAGTTCTGCGGGCAAGCACGCCCTCTTGCCTTGGCCCCGAGAGCAAAGTCCCGAGCGAGCACTCGACTCAGTGCAATGCACCCGGAAGGACGCTCTCGCTCGCCTTTCAAGGAGCGATTCCTAACAGCAGAAGCAGCAGAGGCACAAACTGCATGACGAGAAGGGACAACGTAGAACACGTCTCTGTCCTGGCACATTTCCGTGTGCCATACTTCCCTCCGGGTCTTCGGGCCTTGCGAAGCTCTGTGTACTGCGAGCGCTGCTACTCGCAGCTGAGAAGGACCGTGGAGCTAGCGGCGAATTCGGAGAGCTCTTCGCTGCACTGCGCCGCTCGCAAGCGGCTTCGTTCTTCGCCTTCTGCCGTCCGGCGAGAGCTGAACTCCAGCGGTCAGTTGCAGCTCTGCCCAACAGCGTGTTCTCAGTTCTGCGGGCAAGCACGCCCCTCTTGCCTTGGCCCCGAGAGCAAAGCCCCGAGCGAGCACTCGACTCAGTGCAATGCACCCGGAAGGACGCTCTCGCTCGCCTTTCAAGGAGCGATTCCTAACAGCAGAAGCAGCAGAGGCACAAACTGCATGACGAGAAGGGACAACGTAGAACACGTCTCTGTCCTGGCACATTTTCGTGTGCGAAACTTCCCTCCGGGTCTTCGGGCCTTGCGAAGCCCTGTGTACTGCGAGCGCTGCTACTCGCAGCTGAGAAGGACCGTGGAGCTAGCGGCGAATTCGGAGAGCTCTTCGCTGCACTGCGCCGCTCGCAAGCGGCTTCGTTCTTCGCCTTCTGCCGTCCGGCGAGAGCTGAACTCCAGCGGTCAGTTGCAGCTCTGCCCAACAGCGTGTTCTCAGTTCTGCGGGCAAGCACGCCCTCTTGCCTTGGCCCCGAGAGCAAAGTCCCGAGCGAGCACTCGACTCAGTGCAATGCACCCGGAAGGACGCTCTCGCTCGTTTCGTGTGCGATACTTCCCTCCGGGTCTTCGGGCCTTGCGAAGCCCTGTGTACTGCGAGCGCTGCTACTCGCAGCTGAGAAGGACCGTGGAGCTAGCGGCGAATTCGGAGAGCTCTTCGCTGCACTGCGCCGCTCGCAAGCGGCTTCGTTCTTCGCCTTCTGCCGTCCGGCGAGAGCTGAACTCCAGCGGTCAGTTGCAGCTCTGCCCAACAGCGTGTTCTCAGTTCTGCGGGCAAGCACGCCCTCTTGCCTTGGCCCCGAGAGCAAAGTCCCGAGCGAGCACTCGACTCAGTGCAATGCACCCGGAAGGACGCTCTCGCTCGCCTTTCAAGGAGCGATTCCTAACAGCAGAAGCAGCAGAGGCACAAACTGCATGACGAGAAGGGACAACGTAGAACACGTCTCTGTCCTGGCACATTTCCGTGTGCCATACTTCCCTCCGGGTCTTCGGGCCTTGCGAAGCTCTGTGTACTGCGAGCGCTGCTACTCGCAGCTGAGAAGGACCGTGGAGCTAGCGGCGAATTCGGAGAGCTCTTCGCTGCACTGCGCCGCTCGCAAGCGGCTTCGTTCTTCGCCTTCTGCCGTCCGGCGAGAGCTGAACTCCAGCGGTCAGTTGCAGCTCTGCCCAACAGCGTGTTCTCAGTTCTGCGGGCAAGCACGCCCTCTTGCCTTGGCCCCGAGTGCAAAGACCCGAGCGAGCACTCGACTCAGTGCAATGCACCCGGAAGGACGCTCTCGCTCGTCTTTCAAGGAGCGATTACCTACAGCAGAAGCAGCAGAGGCACAAACTGCATGACGAGAAGGGACAACGTAGAACACGTCTCTGTCCTGGCACATTTTCGTGTGCGATACTTCCCTCCGGGTCTTCGGGCCTTGCGAAGCCCTGTGTACTGCGAGCGCTGCTACTCGCAGCTGAGAAGGACCGTGGAGCTAGCGGCGAATTCGGAGAGCTCTTCGCTGCACTGCGCCGCTCGCAAGCGGCTTCGTTCTTCGCCTTCTGCCGTCCGGCGAGAGCTGAACTCCAGCGGTCAGTTGCAGCTCTGCCCAACAGCGTGTTCTCAGTTCTGCGGGCAAGCACGCCCTCTTGCCTTGGCCCCGAGAGCAAAGTCCCGAGCGAGCACTCGACTCAGTGCAATGCACCCGGAAGGACGCTCTCGCTCGCCTTTCAAGGAGCGATTCCTAACAGCAGAAGCAGCAGAGGCACAAACTGCATGACGAGAAGGGACAACGTAGAACACGTCTCTGTCCTGGCACATTTCCGTGTGCCATACTTCCCTCCGGGTCTTCGGGCCTTGCGAAGCTCTGTGTACTGCGAGCGCTGCTACTCGCAGCTGAGAAGGACCGTGGAGCTAGCGGCGAATTCGGAGAGCTCTTCGCTGCACTGCGCCGCTCGCAAGCGGCTTCGTTCTTCGCCTTCTGCCGTCCGGCGAGAGCTGAACTCGAGCGGTCAGTTGCAGCTCTGCCCAACAGCGTGTTCTCAGTTCTGCGGGCAAGCACGCCCTCTTGCCTTGGCCCCGAGAGCAAAGTCCCGAGCGAGCACTCGACTCAGTGCAATGCACCCAGAAGGACGCTCTCGCTCGTCTTTCAAGGAGCGATTACCTACAGCAAAAGCAGCAGAGGCACAAACTGCATGACGAGAAGGGACAACGTAGAACACGTCTCTGTCCTGGCACATTTCCGTGTGCCATACTTCCCTCCGGGTCTTCGGGCCTTGCGAAGCTCTGTGTACTGCGAGCGCTGCTACTCGCAGCTGAGAAGGACCGTGGAGCTAGCGGCGAATTCGGAGAGCTCTTCGCTGCACTGCGCCGCTCGCAAGCGGCTTCGTTCTTCGCCTTCTGCCGTCCGGCGAGAGCTGAACTCCAGCGGTCAGTTGCAGCTCTGCCCAACAGCGTGTTCTCAGTTCTGCGGGCAAGCACGCCCTCTTGCCTTGGCCCCGAGTGCAAAGTCCCGAGCGAGCACTCGACTCAGTGCAATGCACCCGGAAGGACGCTCTCGCTCGTCTTTCAAGGAGCGATTCCTAACAGCAGAAGCAGCAGAGGCACAAACTGCATGACGAGAAGGGACAACGTAGAACACGTCTCTGTCCTGGCGCATTTTCGTGTGCGATACTTCCCTCCGGGTCTTCGGTCCTTGCGAAGCTCTGTGTACTGCGAGCGCTGCTACTCGCAGCTGAGAAGGACCGTGGAGCTAGCGGCGAATTCGGAGAGCTCTTCGCTGCACTGCGCCGCTCGCAAGCGGCTTCGTTTTCGCCTTCTGCCGTCCGGCGAGAGCTGAACTCCAGCGGTCAGTTGCAGCTCTGCCCAACAGCGTGTTCTCAGTTCTGCGGGCAAGCACGCCCTCTTGCCTTGGCCCCGAGTGCAAAGTCCCGAGCGAGCACTCGACTCAGTGCAATGCACCCGGAAGGACGCTCTCGCTCGTCTTTCAAGGAGCGATTCCTAACAGCAGAAGCAGCAGAGGCACAAACTGCATGACGAGAAGGGACAACGTAGAACACGTCTCTGTCCTGGCACATTTTCGTGTGCGATACTTCCCTCCGGGTCTTCGGGCCTTGCGAAGCCCTGTGTACTGCGAGCGCTGCTACTCGCAGCTGAGAAGGACCGTGGAGCTAGCGGCGAATTCGGAGAGCTCTTCGCTGCACTGCGCCGCTCGCAAGCGGCTTCGTTCTTCGCCTTCTGCCGTCCGGCGAGAGCTGAACTCCAGCGGTCAGTTGCAGCTCTGCCCAACAGCGTGTTCTCAGTTCTGCGGGCAAGCACGCCCTCTTGCCTTGGCCCCGAGAGCAAAGTCCCGAGCGAGCACTCGACTCAGTGCAATGCACCCGGAAGGACGCTCTCGCTCGTCTTTCAAGGAGCGATTCCTAACAGCAGAAGCAGCAGAGGCACAAACTGCATGACGAGAAGGGACAACGTAGAACACGTCTCTGTCCTGGCACATTTTCGTGTGCGATACTTCCCTCCGGGTCTTCGGGCCTTGCGAAGCCCTGTGTACTGCGAGCGCTGCTACTCGCAGCTGAGAAGGACCGTGGAGCTAGCGGCGAATTCGGAGAGCTCTTCGCTGCACTGCGCCGCTCGCAAGCGGCTTCGTTCTTCGCCTTCTGCCGTCCGGCGAGAGCTGAACTCCAGCGGTCAGTTGCAGCTCTGCCCAACAGCGTGTTCTCAGTTCTGCGGGCAAGCACGCCCTCTTGCCTTGGCCCCGAGAGCAAAGTCCCGAGCGAGCACTCGACTCAGTGCAATGCACCCGGAAGGACGCTCTCGCTCGTCTTTCAAGGAGCGATTCCTAACAGCAGAAGCAGCAGAGGCACAAACTGCATGACGAGAAGGGACAACGTAGAACACGTCTCTGTCCTGGCACATTTTCGTGTGCGATACTTCCCTCCGGGTCTTCGGGCCTTGCGAAGCCCTGTGTACTGCGAGCGCTGCTACTCGCAGCTGAGAAGGACCGTGGAGCTAGCGGCGAATTCGGAGAGCTCTTCGCTGCACTGCGCCGCTCGCAAGCGGCTTCGTTCTTCGCCTTCTGCCGTCCGGCGAGAGCTGAACTCCAGCGGTCAGTTGCAGCTCTGCCCAACAGCGTGTTCTCAGTTCTGCGGGCAAGCACGCCCTCTTGCCTTGGCCCCGAGAGCAAAGTCCCGAGCGAGCACTCGACTCAGTGCAATGCACCCGGAAGGACGCTCTCGCTCGCCTTTCAAGGAGCGATTCCTAACAGCAGAAGCAGCAGAGGCACAAACTGCATGACGAGAAGGGACAACGTAGAACACGTCTCTGTCCTGGCACATTTTCGTGTGCGATACTTCCCTCCGGGTCTTCGGGCCTTGCGAAGCCCTGTGTACTGCGAGCGCTGCTACTCGCAGCTGAGAAGGACCGTGGAGCTAGCGGCGAATTCGGAGAGCTCTTCGCTGCACTGCGCCGCTCGCAAGCGGCTTCGTTCTTCGCCTTCTGCCGTCCGGCGAGAGCTGAACTCCAGCGGTCAGTTGCAGCTCTGCCCAACAGCGTGTTCTCAGTTCTGCGGGCAAGCACGCCCTCTTGCCTTGGCCCCGAGAGCAAAGTCCCGAGCGAGCACTCGACTCAGTGCAATGCACCCGGAAGGACGCTCTCGCTCGTCTTTCAAGGAGCGATTCCTAACAGCAGAAGCAGCAGAGGCACAAACTGCATGACGAGAAGGGACAACGTAGAACACGTCTCTGTCCTGGCACATTTCCGTGTGCCATACTTCCCTCCGGGTCTTCGGGCCTTGCGAAGCTCTGTGTACTGCGAGCGCTGCTACTCGCAGCTGAGAAGGACCGTGGAGCTAGCGGCGAATTCGGAGAGCTCTTCGCTGCACTGCGCCGCTCGCAAGCGGCTTCGTTCTTCGCCTTCTGCCGTCCGGCGAGAGCTGAACTCCAGCGGTCAGTTGCAGCTCTGCCCAACAGCGTGTTCTCAGTTCTGCGGGCAAGCACGCCCTCTTGCCTTGGCCCCGAGAGCAAAGTCCCGAGCGAGCACTCGACTCAGTGCAATGCACCCGGAAGGACGCTCTCGCTCGTCTTTCAAGGAGCGATTACCTACAGCAAAAGCAGCAGAGGCACAAACTGCATGACGAGAAGGGACAACGTAGAACACGTCTCTGTCCTGGCACATTTTCGTGTGCGATACTTCCCTCCGGGTCTTCGGGCCTTGCGAAGCTCTGTGTACTGCGAGCGCTGCTACTCGCAGCTGAGAAGGACCGTGGAGCTAGCGGCGAATTCGGAGAGCTCTTCGCTGCACTGCGCCGCTCGCAAGCGGCTTCGTTCTTCGCCTTCTGCCGTCCGGCGAGAGCTGAACTCCAGCGGTCAGTTGCAGCTCTGCCCAACAGCGTGTTCTCAGTTCTGCGGGCAAGCACGCCCTCTTGCCTTGGCCCCGAGTGCAAAGTCCCGAGCGAGCACTCGACTCAGTGCAATGCACCCGGAAGGACGCTCTCGCTCGTCTTTCAAGGAGCGATTCCTAACAGCAGAAGCAGCAGAGGCACAAACTGCATGACGAGAAGGGACAACGTAGAACACGTCTCTGTCCTGGCGCATTTTCGTGTGCGATACTTCCCTCCGGGTCTTCGGTCCTTGCGAAGCTCTGTGTACTGCGAGCGCTGCTACTCGCAGCTGAGAAGGACCGTGGAGCTAGCGGCGAATTCGGAGAGCTCTTCGCTGCACTGCGCCGCTCGCAAGCGGCTTCGTTTTCGCCTTTTGCCGTCCGGCGAGAGCTGAACTCCAGCGGTCAGTTGCAGCTCTGCCCAACAGCGTGTTCTCAGTTCTGCGGGCAAGCACGCCCTCTTGCCTTGGCCCCGAGTGCAAAGTCCCGAGCGAGCACTCGACTCAGTGCAATGCACCCGGAAGGACGCTCTCGCTCGTCTTTCAAGGAGCGATTCCTAACAGCAGAAGCAGCAGAGGCACAAACTGCATGACGAGAAGGGACAACGTAGAACACGTCTCTGTCCTGGCACATTTTCGTGTGCGATACTTCCCTCCGGGTCTTCGGGCCTTGCGAAGCCCTGTGTACTGCGAGCGCTGCTACTCGCAGCTGAGAAGGACCGTGGAGCTAGCGGCGAATTCGGAGAGCTCTTCGCTGCACTGCGCCGCTCGCAAGCGGCTTCGTTCTTCGCCTTCTGCCGTCCGGCGAGAGCTGAACTCCAGCGGTCAGTTGCAGCTCTGCCCAACAGCGTGTTCTCAGTTCTGCGGGCAAGCACGCCCTCTTGCCTTGGCCCCGAGAGCAAAGTCCCGAGCGAGCACTCGACTCAGTGCAATGCACCCGGAAGGACGCTCTCGCTCGTCTTTCAAGGAGCGATTACCTACAGCAAAAGCAGCAGAGGCACAAACTGCATGACGAGAAGGGACAACGTAGAACACGTCTCTGTCCTGGCACATTTCCGTGTGCCATACTTCCCTCCGGGTCTTCGGGCCTTGCGAAGCCCTGTGTACTGCGAGCGCTGCTACTCGCAGCTGAGAAGGACCGTGGAGCTAGCGGCGAATTCGGAGAGCTCTTCGCTGCACTGCGCCGCTCGCAAGCGGCTTCGTTCTTCGCCTTCTGCCGTCCGGCGAGAGCTGAACTCCAGCGGTCAGTTGCAGCTCTGCCCAACAGCGTGTTCTCAGTTCTGCGGGCAAGCACGCCCTCTTGCCTTGGCCCCGAGTGCAAAGTCCCGAGCGAGCACTCGACTCAGTGCAATGCACCCGGAAGGACGCTCTCGCTCGCCTTTCAAGGAGCGATTCCTAACAGCAGAAGCAGCAGAGGCACAAACTGCATGACGAGAAGGGACAACGTAGAACACGTCTCTGTCCTGGCACATTTTCGTGTGCGATACTTCCCTCCGGGTCTTCGGGCCTTGCGAAGCTCTGTGTACTGCGAGCGCTGCTACTCGCAGCTGAGAAGGACCGTGGAGCTAGCGGCGAATTCGGAGAGCTCTTCGCTGCACTGCGCCGCTCGCAAGCGGCTTCGTTCTTCGCCTTCTGCCGTCCGGCGAGAGCTGAACTCCAGCGGACAGTTGCAGCTCTGCCCAACAGCGTGTTCTCAGTTCTGCGGGCAAGCACGCCCTCTTGCCTTGGCCCCGAGAGCAAAGCCCCGAGCGAGCACTCGACTCAGTGCAATGCACCCGGAAGGACGCTCTCGCTCGCCTTTCAAGGAGCGATTCCTAACAGCAGAAGCAGCAGAGGCACAAACTGCATGACGAGAAGGGACAACGTAGAACACGTCTCTGTCCTGGCACATTTCCGTGTGCCATACTTCCCTCCGGGTCTTCGGGCCTTGCGAAGCTCTGTGTACTGCGAGCGCTGCTACTCGCAGCTGAGAAGGACCGTGGAGCTAGCGGCGAATTCGGAGAGCTCTTCGCTGCACTGCGCCGCTCGCAAGCGGCTTCGTTCTTCGCCTTCTGCCGTCCGGCGAGAGCTGAACTCGAGCGGTCAGTTGCAGCTCTGCCCAACAGCGTGTTCTCAGTTCTGCGGGCAAGCACGCCCTCTTGCCTTGGCCCCGAGAGCAAAGTCCCGAGCGAGCACTCGACTCAGTGCAATGCACCCGGAAGGACGCTCTCGCTCGCCTTTCAAGGAGCGATTCCTAACAGCAGAAGCAGCAGAGGCACAAACTGCATGACGAGAAGGGACAACGTAGAACACGTCTCTGTCCTGGCACATTTCCGTGTGCCATACTTCCCTCCGGGTCTTCGGGCCTTGCGAAGCTCTGTGTACTGCGAGCGCTGCTACTCGCAGCTGAGAAGGACCGTGGAGCTAGCGGCGAATTCGGAGAGCTCTTCGCTGCACTGCGCCGCTCGCAAGCGGCTTCGTTCTTCGCCTTCTGCCGTCCGGCGAGAGCTGAACTCCAGCGGTCAGTTGCAGCTCTGCCCAACAGCGTGTTCTCAGTTCTGCGGGCAAGCACGCCCTCTTGCCTTGGCCCCGAGAGCAAAGCCCCGAGCGAGCACTCGACTCAGTGCAATGCACCCGGAAGGACGCTCTCGCTCGCCTTTCAAGGAGCGATTCCTAACAGCAGAAGCAGCAGAGGCACAAACTGCATGACGAGAAGGGACAACGTAGAACACGTCTCTGTCCTGGCACATTTTCGTGTGCGAAACTTCCCTCCGGGTCTTCGGGCCTTGCGAAGCCCTGTGTACTGCGAGCGCTGCTACTCGCAGCTGAGAAGGACCGTGGAGCTAGCGGCGAATTCGGAGAGCTCTTCGCTGCACTGCGCCGCTCGCAAGCGGCTTCGTTCTTCGCCTTCTGCCGTCCGGCGAGAGCTGAACTCCAGCGGTCAGTTGCAGCTCTGCCCAACAGCGTGTTCTCAGTTCTGCGGGCAAGCACGCCCTCTTGCCTTGGCCCCGAGAGCAAAGTCCCGAGCGAGCACTCGACTCAGTGCAATGCACCCGGAAGGACGCTCTCGCTCGTTTCGTGTGCGATACTTCCCTCCGGGTCTTCGGGCCTTGCGAAGCCCTGTGTACTGCGAGCGCTGCTACTCGCAGCTGAGAAGGACCGTGGAGCTAGCGGCGAATTCGGAGAGCTCTTCGCTGCACTGCGCCGCTCGCAAGCGGCTTCGTTCTTCGCCTTCTGCCGTCCGGCGAGAGCTGAACTCCAGCGGTCAGTTGCAGCTCTGCCCAACAGCGTGTTCTCAGTTCTGCGGGCAAGCACGCCCTCTTGCCTTGGCCCCGAGAGCAAAGTCCCGAGCGAGCACTCGACTCAGTGCAATGCACCCGGAAGGACGCTCTCGCTCGCCTTTCAAGGAGCGATTCCTAACAGCAGAAGCAGCAGAGGCACAAACTGCATGACGAGAAGGGACAACGTAGAACACGTCTCTGTCCTGGCACATTTCCGTGTGCCATACTTCCCTCCGGGTCTTCGGGCCTTGCGAAGCTCTGTGTACTGCGAGCGCTGCTACTCGCAGCTGAGAAGGACCGTGGAGCTAGCGGCGAATTCGGAGAGCTCTTCGCTGCACTGCGCCGCTCGCAAGCGGCTTCGTTCTTCGCCTTCTGCCGTCCGGCGAGAGCTGAACTCCAGCGGTCAGTTGCAGCTCTGCCCAACAGCGTGTTCTCAGTTCTGCGGGCAAGCACGCCCTCTTGCCTTGGCCCCGAGAGCAAAGTCCCGAGCGAGCACTCGACTCAGTGCAATGCACCCGGAAGGACGCTCTCGCTCGTCTTTCAAGGAGCGATTACCTACAGCAGAAGCAGCAGAGGCACAAACTGCATGACGAGAAGGGACAACGTAGAACACGTCTCTGTCCTGGCACATTTTCGTGTGCGATACTTCCCTCCGGGTCTTCGGGCCTTGCGAAGCCCTGTGTACTGCGAGCGCTGCTACTCGCAGCTGAGAAGGACCGTGGAGCTAGCGGCGAATTCGGAGAGCTCTTCGCTGCACTGCGCCGCTCGCAAGCGGCTTCGTTCTTCGCCTTCTGCCGTCCGGCGAGAGCTGAACTCCAGCGGTCAGTTGCAGCTCTGCCCAACAGCGTGTTCTCAGTTCTGCGGGCAAGCACGCCCTCTTGCCTTGGCCCCGAGAGCAAAGTCCCGAGCGAGCACTCGACTCAGTGCAATGCACCCGGAAGGACGCTCTCGCTCGCCTTTCAAGGAGCGATTCCTAACAGCAGAAGCAGCAGAGGCACAAACTGCATGACGAGAAGGGACAACGTAGAACACGTCTCTGTCCTGGCACATTTCCGTGTGCCATACTTCCCTCCGGGTCTTCGGGCCTTGCGAAGCTCTGTGTACTGCGAGCGCTGCTACTCGCAGCTGAGAAGGACCGTGGAGCTAGCGGCGAATTCGGAGAGCTCTTCGCTGCACTGCGCCGCTCGCAAGCGGCTTCGTTCTTCGCCTTCTGCCGTCCGGCGAGAGCTGAACTCCAGCGGTCAGTTGCAGCTCTGCCCAACAGCGTGTTCTCAGTTCTGCGGGCAAGCACGCCCTCTTGCCTTGGCCCCGAGAGCAAAGTCCCGAGCGAGCACTCGACTCAGTGCAATGCACCCGGAAGGACGCTCTCGCTCGTCTTTCAAGGAGCGATTACCTACAGCAGAAGCAGCAGAGGCACAAACTGCATGACGAGAAGGGACAACGTAGAACACGTCTCTGTCCTGGCACATTTTCGTGTGCGATACTTCCCTCCGGGTCTTCGGGCCTTGCGAAGCCCTGTGTACTGCGAGCGCTGCTACTCGCAGCTGAGAAGGACCGTGGAGCTAGCGGCGAATTCGGAGAGCTCTTCGCTGCACTGCGCCGCTCGCAAGCGGCTTCGTTCTTCGCCTTCTGCCGTCCGGCGAGAGCTGAACTCCAGCGGTCAGTTGCAGCTCTGCCCAACAGCGTGTTCTCAGTTCTGCGGGCAAGCACGCCCTCTTGCCTTGGCCCCGAGAGCAAAGTCCCGAGCGAGCACTCGACTCAGTGCAATGCACCCGGAAGGACGCTCTCGCTCGTCTTTCAAGGAGCGATTCCTAACAGCAGAAGCAGCAGAGGCACAAACTGCATGACGAGAAGGGACAACGTAGAACACGTCTCTGTCCTGGCACATTTCCGTGTGCCATACTTCCCTCCGGGTCTTCGGGCCTTGCGAAGCTCTGTGTACTGCGAGCGCTGCTACTCGCAGCTGAGAAGGACCGTGGAGCTAGCGGCGAATTCGGAGAGCTCTTCGCTGCACTGCGCCGCTCGCAAGCGGCTTCGTTCTTCGCCTTCTGCCGTCCGGCGAGAGCTGAACTCCAGCGGTCAGTTGCAGCTCTGCCCAACAGCGTGTTCTCAGTTCTGCGGGCAAGCACGCCCTCTTGCCTTGGCCCCGAGAGCAAAGTCCCGAGCGAGCACTCGACTCAGTGCAATGCACCCGGAAGGACGCTCTCGCTCGTCTTTCAAGGAGCGATTACCTACAGCAAAAGCAGCAGAGGCACAAACTGCATGACGAGAAGGGACAACGTAGAACACGTCTCTGTCCTGGCACATTTTCGTGTGCGATACTTCCCTCCGGGTCTTCGGGCCTTGCGAAGCTCTGTGTACTGCGAGCGCTGCTACTCGCAGCTGAGAAGGACCGTGGAGCTAGCGGCGAATTCGGAGAGCTCTTCGCTGCACTGCGCCGCTCGCAAGCGGCTTCGTTCTTCGCCTTCTGCCGTCCGGCGAGAGCTGAACTCCAGCGGTCAGTTGCAGCTCTGCCCAACAGCGTGTTCTCAGTTCTGCGGGCAAGCACGCCCTCTTGCCTTGGCCCCGAGTGCAAAGTCCCGTGCGAGCACTCGACTCAGTGCAATGCACCCGGAAGGACGCTCTCGCTCGTCTTTCAAGGAGCGATTCCTAACAGCAGAAGCAGCAGAGGCACAAACTGCATGACGAGAAGGGACAACGTAGAACACGTCTCTGTCCTGGCGCATTTTCGTGTGCGATACTTCCCTCCGGGTCTTCGGTCCTTGCGAAGCTCTGTGTACTGCGAGCGCTGCTACTCGCAGCTGAGAAGGACCGTGGAGCTAGCGGCGAATTCGGAGAGCTCTTCGCTGCACTGCGCCGCTCGCAAGCGCTTCGTTTTCGCCTTTTGCCGTCCGGCGAGAGCTGAACTCCAGCGGTCAGTTGCAGCTCTGCCCAACAGCGTGTTCTCAGTTCTGCGGGCAAGCACGCCCTCTTGCCTTGGCCCCGAGTGCAAAGTCCCGAGCGAGCACTCGACTCAGTGCAATGCACCCGGAAGGACGCTCTCGCTCGTCTTTCAAGGAGCGATTCTAACAGCAGAAGCAGCAGAGGCACAAACTGCATGACGAGAAGGGACAACGTAGACACGTCTCTGTCCTGGCACATTTTCGTGTGCGATACTTCCCTCCGGGTCTTCGGGCCTTGCGAAGCCCTGTGTACTGCGAGCGCTGCTACTCGCAGCTGAGAAGGACCGTGGAGCTAGCGGCGAATTCGGAGAGCTCTTCGCTGCACTGCGCCGCTCGCAAGCGGCTTCGTTCTTCGCCTTCTGCCGTCCGGCGAGAGCTGAACTCCAGCGGTCAGTTGCAGCTCTGCCCAACAGCGTGTTCTCAGTTCTGCGGGCAAGCACGCCCTCTTGCCTTGGCCCCGAGAGCAAAGTCCCGAGCGAGCACTCGACTCAGTGCAATGCACCCGGAAGGACGCTCTCGCTCGTCTTTCAAGGAGCGATTCCTAACAGCAGAAGCAGCAGAGGCACAAACTGCATGACGAGAAGGGACAACGTAGAACACGTCTCTGTCCTGGCACATTTTCGTGTGCGATACTTCCCTCCGGGTCTTCGGGCCTTGCGAAGCCCTGTGTACTGCGAGCGCTGCTACTCGCAGCTGAGAAGGACCGTGGAGCTAGCGGCGAATTCGGAGAGCTCTTCGCTGCACTGCGCCGCTCGCAAGCGGCTTCGTTCCTTCGCCTTCTGCCGTCCGGCGAGAGCTGAACTCCAGCGGTCAGTTGCAGCTCTGCCCAACAGCGTGTTCTCAGTTCTGCGGGCAAGCACGCCCTCTTGCCTTGGCCCCGAGAGCAAAGTCCCGAGCGAGCACTCGACTCAGTGCAATGCACCCGGAAGGACGCTCTCGCTCGCCTTTCAAGGAGCGATTCCTAACAGCAGAAGCAGCAGAGGCACAAACTGCATGACGAGAAGGGACAACGTAGAACACGTCTCTGTCCTGGCACATTTTCGTGTGCGATACTTCCTCCGGGTCTTCGGGCCTTGCGAAGCCCTGTGTACTGCGAGCGCTGCTACTCGCAGCTGAGAAGGACCGTGGAGCTAGCGGCGAATTCGGAGAGCTCTTCGCTGCACTGCGCCGCTCGCAAGCGGCTTCGTTCTTCGCCTTCTGCCGTCCGGCGAGAGCTGAACTCCAGCGGTCAGTTGCAGCTCTGCCCAACAGCGTGTTCTCAGTTCTGCGGGCAAGCACGCCCTCTTGCCCTTGGCCCGAGAGCAAAGTCCCGAGCGAGCACTCGACTCAGTGCAATGCACCCGGAAGGACGCTCTCGCTCGCCTTTCAAGGAGCGATTCCTAACAGCAGAAGCAGCAGAGGCACAAACTGCATGACGAGAAGGGACAACGTAGAACACGTCTCTGTCCTGGCACATTTTCGTGTGCGATACTTCCCTCCGGGTCTTCGGGCCTTGCGAAGCCCTGTGTACTGCGAGCGCTGCTACTCGCAGCTGAGAAGGACCGTGGAGCTAGCGGCGAATCGGAGAGCTCTTCGCTGCACTGCGCCGCTCGCAAGCGGCTTCGTTCTTCGCCTTCTGCCGTCCGGCGAGAGCTGAACTCCAGCGGTCAGTTGCAGCTCTGCCCAACAGCGTGTTCTCAGTTCTGCGGGCAAGCACGCCCTCTTGCCTTGGCCCCGAGAGCAAAGTCCCGAGCGAGCACTCGACTCAGTGCAATGCACCCGGAAGGACGCTCTCGCTCGCCTTTCAAGGAGCGATTCCTAACAGCAGAAGCAGCAGAGGCACAAACTGCATGACGAGAAGGGACAACGTAGAACACGTCTCTGTCCTGGCACATTTTCGTGTGCGATACTTCCCTCCGGGTCTTCGGGCCTTGCGAAGCCCTGTGTACTGCGAGCGCTGCTACTCGCAGCTGAGAAGGACCGTGGAGCTAGCGGCGAATTCGGAGAGCTCTTCGCTGCACTGCGCCGCTCGCAAGCGGCTTCGTTCTTCGCCTTCTGCCGTCCGGCGAGAGCTGAACTCCAGCGGTCAGTTGCAGCTCTGCCCAACAGCGTGTTCTCAGTTCTGCGGGCAAGCACGCCCTCTTGCCTTGGCCCCGAGAGCAAAGTCCCGAGCGAGCACTCGACTCAGTGCAATGCACCCGGAAGGACGCTCTCGCTCGCCTTTCAAGGAGCGATTCCTAACAGCAGAAGCAGCAGAGGCACAAACTGCATGACGAGAAGGGACAACGTAGAACACGTCTCTGTCCTGGCACATTTTCGTGTGCGATACTTCCCTCCGGGTCTTCGGGCCTTGCGAAGCCCTGTGTACTGCGAGCGCTGCTACTCGCAGCTGAGAAGGACCGTGGAGCTAGCGGCGAATTCGGAGAGCTCTTCGCTGCACTGCGCCGCTCGCAAGCGGCTTCGTTCTTCGCCTTCTGCCGTCCGGCGAGAGCTGAACTCCAGCGGTCAGTTGCAGCTCTGCCCAACAGCGTGTTCTCAGTTCTGCGGGCAAGCCACGCCCTCTTGCCTTGGCCCCGAGAGCAAAGTCCCGAGCGAGCACTCGACTCAGTGCAATGCACCCGGAAGGACGCTCTCGCTCGTCTTTCAAGGAGCGATTACCTACAGCAAAAGCAGCAGAGGCACAAACTGCATGACGAGAAGGGACAACGTAGAACACGTCTCTGTCCTGGCACATTTTCGTGTGCGATACTTCCCTCCGGGTCTTCGGGCCTTGCGAAGCTCTGTGTACTGCGAGCGCTGCTACTCGCAGCTGAGAAGGACCGTGGAGCTAGCGGCGAATTCGGAGAGCTCTTCGCTGCACTGCGCCGCTCGCAAGCGGCTTCGTTTTCCGCCTTTTGCCGTCCGGCGAGAGCTGAACTCCAGCGGTCAGTTGCAGCTCTGCCCAACAGCGTGTTCTCAGTTCTGCGGGCAAGCACGCCCTCTTGCCTTGGCCCCGAGTGCAAAGTCCCGAGCGAGCACTCGACTCAGTGCAATGCACCCGGAAGGACGCTCTCGCTCGTCTTTCAAGGAGCGATTCCTAACAGCAGAAGCAGCAGAGGCACAAACTGCATGACGAGAAGGGACAACGTAGAACACGTCTCTGTCCTGGCACATTTTCGTGTGCGATACTTCCCTCCGGGTCTTCGGGCCTTGCGAAGCCCTGTGTACTGCGAGCGCTGCTACTCGCAGCTGAGAAGGACCGTGGAGCTAGCGGCGAATTCGGAGAGCTCTTCGCTGCACTGCGCCGCTCGCAAGCGGCTTCGTTCTTCGCCTTCTGCCGTCCGGCGAGAGCTGAACTCCAGCGGTCAGTTGCAGCTCTGCCCAACAGCGTGTTCTCAGTTCTGCGGGCAAGCACGCCCTCTTGCCTTGGCCCCGAGAGCAAAGTCCCGAGCGAGCACTCGACTCAGTGCAATGCACCCGGAAGGACGCTCTCGCTCGCCTTTCAAGGAGCGATTCCTAACAGCAGAAGCAGCAGAGGCACAAACTGCATGACGAGAAGGGACAACGTAGAACACGTCTCTGTCCTGGCACATTTTCGTGTGCGATACTTCCCTCCGGGTCTTCGGGCCTTGCGAAGCCCTGTGTACTGCGAGCGCTGCTACTCGCAGCTGAGAAGGACCGTGGAGCTAGCGGCGAATTCGGAGAGCTCTTCGCTGCACTGCGCCGCTCGCAAGCGGCTTCGTTCTTCGCCTTCTGCCGTCCGGCGAGAGCTGAACTCCAGCGGTCAGTTGCAGCTCTGCCAACAGCGTGTTCTCAGTTCTGCGGGCAAGCACGCCCTCTTGCCTTGGCCCCGAGAGCAAAGTCCCGAGCGAGCACTCGACTCAGGTGCAATGCACCCGGAAGGACGCTCTCGCTCGTCTTTCAAGGAGCGATTCCTAACAGCAGAAGCAGCAGAGGCACAAACTGCATGACGAGAAGGGACAACGTAGAACACGTCTCTGTCCTGGCACATTTTCGTGTGCGATACTTCCCTCCGGGTCTTCGGGCCTTGCGAAGCTCTGTGTACTGCGAGCGCTGCTACTCGCAGCTGAGAAGGACCGTGGAGCTAGCGGCGAATTCGGAGAGCTCTTCGCTGCACTGCGCCGCTCGCAAGCGGCTTCGTTCTTCGCCTTCTGCCGTCCGGCGAGAGCTGAACTCCAGCGGTCAGTTGCAGCTCTGCCCAACAGCGTGTTCTCAGTTCTGCGGGCAAGCACGCCCTCTTGCCTTGGCCCCGAGAGCAAAGTCCCGAGCGAGCACTCGACTCAGTGCAATGCACCCGGAAGGACGCTCTCGCTCGTCTTTCAAGGAGCGATTCCTAACAGCAGAAGCAGCAGAGGCACAAACTGCATGACGAGAAGGGACAACGTAGAACACGTCTCTGTCCTGGCACATTTTCGTGTGCGATACTTCCCTCCGGGTCTTCGGGCCTTGCGAAGCCCTGTGTACTGCGAGCGCTGCTACTCGCAGCTGAGAAGGACCGTGGAGCTAGCGGCGAATTCGGAGAGCTCTTTTTTTCTTTTTCGCTGCACTGCGCCGCTCGCAAGCGGCTTCGTTCTTCGCCTTCTGCCGTCCGGCGAGAGCTGAACTCCAGCGGTCAGTTGCAGGCTCTGCCCAACAGCGTGTTCTCAGTTCTGCGGCAAGCACGCCCTCTTGCCTTGGCCCCGAGAGCAAAGTCCCGAGCGAGCACTCGACTCAGTGCAATGCACCCGGAAGGACGCTCTCGCTCCGTCTTTCAAGGAGCGATTCCTAACAGCAGAAGCAGCAGAGGCACAAACTGCATGACGAGAAGGGACAACGTAGAACACGTCTCTGTCCTGGCACATTTTCGTGTGCGATACTTCCCTCCGGGTCTTCGGGCCTTGCGAAGCCCTGTGTACTGCGAGCGCTGCTACTCGCAGCTGAGAAGGACCGTGGAGCTAGCGGCGAATTCGGAGAGCTCTTCGCTGCACTGCGCCGCTCGCAAGCGGCTTCGTTCTTCGCCTTCTGCCGTCCGGCGAGAGCTGAACTCCAGCGGTCAGTTGCAGCTCTGCCCAACAGCGTGTTCTCAGTTCTGCGGGCAAGCACGCCCTCTTGCCTTGGCCCCGAGAGCAAAGTCCCGAGCGAGCACTCGACTCAGTGCAATGCACCCGGAAGGACGCTCTCGCTCGTCTTTCAAGGAGCGATTCCTAACAGCAGAAGCAGCAGAGGCACAAACTGCATGACGAGAAGGGACAACGTAGAACACGTCTCTGTCCTGGCACATTTTCGTGTGCGATACTTCCCTCCGGGTCTTCGGGCCTTGCGAAGCCCTGTGTACTGCGAGCGCTGCTACTCGCAGCTGAGAAGGACCGTGGAGCTAGCGGCGAATTCGGAGAGCTCTTCGCTGCACTGCGCCGCTCGCAAGCGGCTTCGTTCTTCGCCTTCTGCCGTCCGGCGAGAGCTGAACTCCAGCGGTCAGTTGCAGCTCTGCCCAACAGCGTGTTCTCAGTCCTGCGGGCAAGCACGCCCTCTTGCCTTGGCCCCGAGAGCAAAGTCCCGAGCGAGCACTCGACTCAGTGCAATGCACCCGGAAGGACGCTCTCGCTCGTCTTTCAAGGAGCGATTACCTACAGCAAAAGCAGCAGAGGCACAAACTGCATGACGAGAAGGGACAACGTAGAACACGTCTCTGTCCTGGCACATTTTCGTGTGCGATACTTCCCTCCGGGTCTTCGGGCCTTGCGAAGCTCTGTGTACTGCGAGCGCTGCTACTCGCAGCTGAGAAGGACCGTGGAGCTAGCGGCGAATTCGGAGAGCTCTTCGCTGCACTGCGCCGCTCGCAAGCGGCTTCGTTTTCGCCTTTTGCCGTCCGGCGAGAGCTGAACTCCAGCGGTCAGTTGCAGCTCTGCCCAACAGCGTGTTCA